>NC_053389.1:545894312-546077890 GCF_905171765.1 Bufo bufo | reverse complement strand
CTGTTTATACCATGCTCCTTCCCACTTCCTTAAGAACAGGTTTTTATCTGTTGCCACCATGCTTATTGAAATAGAGCACTATATAATCCTACAAGTACTACTCCAGGAGGGATGCATGGTTGTCAACAGGGTCCAGAGAGGCTCCCGTCTTTGATGTGACACCACCATCCATAGCGCTATAGACTTTGGAGGAGGACCCCACTAAGTTATGCTTTCTAGGCCCAAGTGGAGTACTTTTGCACTCCAGCAAGGACATCTTCACATTAATATATGATTTACTTTATCCATAGGGAATCTGGACTAAATCATTTAGTACAGAGTGGAGCCTCTCCAGGATTTTTCCATTCTGCCATTATAGCTTTTTCCAAAGCTTCAACCAATTTGAAGGCCCTAGGCTCCCTAGATGTAGCGACCTAAGCTTCCGCCTGGTCAGCATCCTGGTCCTCTGACCGGATGGACATCAACAATTCTAGTTTTTTTTCTGACTTCTTCATCAGAATGATATACTGACTGTGGTTGTCGCAGCTGAAAGAACAATGACTGCAAGAAGATTTTGTTTTTCTCAAGGCAGCATCTTCTGAGTGCAGGCATGAAACTCCATCCAGGCCAGAACCCAGCTCTGCTTTGATTATCTTTCCATATTAGACAGGGATAGGCCATAACTCAAATTAAATCAAACAACATTGCAGAGATGGTTCACCAAAAAGGTCATGAGGGTTTCAATCTGGCACTTAGCAATTCATATCTGTCATGATCACCCTCACTGGAGTTCACGTGATGTGTGGGTGTGGCTGGGCAGCAAATACAAAAACAAGTAATCTATCTAAATTATTAATATTCCCAAGTAATACCTCAACACTGCCACCACTAAGGTTTGTTTCAAGAGCTCATACTCTTACAGGAATGCAAGTTTGTTACTTAAATACAACAATTTTCTCCCAAAGTGTTATCCAAAAAGGTAGCTTTATGTGCTTTGAGCTTAGCACGTGGATTCGTTCAAGAATGCAAGACAGAACTTATTAAATGGAGATTAATATGACGAACAGAGTCATAATGCTTATATATGCAAAAAAAAAAAGGTGTAACAAAACACATACAGAAACATAATGTATGTGGGGGGATGGTATATATAGTCAGTTAAGTTTAGTATTGTCATGAAGAAGGACCCCCACAAATATGGTCCAAAACGTGTAACAATTTTTCTTGTGTGTTGAACATTTTAACAAAGCCGCTGAAATAAAGATACAACTTTTTGCTAATTGGAGCTGGACTTTTTTCAAGTTTGTTGGATTCCATTATCGCCAGCACTATCCAGGGGCTGTGTCCGTGCTCATTGCAAATAAACACAGGTGAGAGCTGCTATATACCTGTTTTTAGAAATATAATGTACAACAGTTTCTTAAAACAAAAGGAAATAAACCAGAAATCTAACACTCAATTAAATGGCATAGGCTCCGGCACCGGGGCAGACAGAAAACCAGGACAAATCTTCACTACTTTGGTGAGCCCCCAAGAAATAACACCCAGCCCTGGTTTTTCATACCTTATGAACTTTCTCTTTGTATATCCATCCCCCCATCCTCTGATGTCACTGTGGAGCATCTGAGTATAGCTAGATTCTTGGGGTTGCTGAGGTGTGACTATCTATAAGACAACTTCGAATGCTCTAGATGACTAGACACAGCTCTGCACACAAATATATACTCAGGACTCACTAGAGAGGGAAGAAGAGTTGGACCCCAATTAAAGGCTATGTACACCTTTGGGGACAATATTTTTTAAGATTGCATTTTACTAATTTTGGGCTAAAATATTTTTTCAATTGGTCTTTATTAAAAAAAAATATTGAGCCGTTCTGTCACAAAGGGTTAACTGTTTTTCTAGCTGTGTGACTGGTACTTTCACTTTCCCTTTGTGCAGGTCATCTAATAACCCTTATCTCTAAATTAGCAAGAGGTCATAAACACTTATTTAAGCCACATCCTAATCAGTTACATAAGAACTGAGCTATAATGAGTGTTTATAAGGTCAGAGATAAGGAGCCAGTCAGCTCCCTGCCTGAATGAAGTATCAGAAAGAAAATACAGATCCTGCTAGTAGAACTCAAAGCTGTGCAGGGAAAATGTTATTTTATTTTTAGCTCAAAATGAGTACAATGCAATAAAAAAAATGCCATCAAAGGTGTACATAGCCTTTAATATGAAATTATTTGCAACAATTAACTATCCCGCAAGGGATCATAACTCTTGCAGTTAAAGTGCCCTCATTTGGAAGTTACCTTTATTTTTCCTGAAATTAGAAAGCAAGCTGCACTTTGACCATTTTAACTGGAGCCACAGAACTGAAGCTTCACCTGTAACTTGCACACTTAAAGGAACCAAGCTCCCAGATTGAAAGGCATTTTTAAGAATAAGAATGCAGACATACACAGAAGAGACTCCCTCTTCTTACAATATTGATCTTCTCAGGAAAATACTAAGAAACACAGAAAATTAAGGGCACCTCCGCCCAACATGTGTAAAGGACACTAAATCAGACTGCCTAGAGGGAAGGGAGGGTAGAGCAATATGTAATAGTGCAAACAAACCAAACACACAATAGCAAGCCCCTGCTTCAGCAGCATCACGGATTCTGAAACCAGTATAGGGTTAATGCAAACCCTTTTACACCCCACAGAACAATCTAGGAAGTCCAGCATAATGAAATAAAAAAACATAACAAGAAATCAATAAGCAAAGCAAACCATCTGCCCAAGTCCACACAGGACTGAAAAAACACAAGGTAGGATGGGCTAGATATCCTTTTATAGGCTTGGTTCTCTATTTGTTAGTTGATTCATTGAATATTCCATTAGTCCTACCAGTACATAGGGGCAGAAATACCTCTTTTATGTGCTTCTGGCTAGGATGTAATTGAAAACTAAATTTTTGGTAAAAACTCAGGCCGCCGGGCCGAGTTTAGATGTTCTGAAAGGGTTATTTTGAAGATGTATTACTTGTTCATCAAAATGCTAAGTTTATTTTACATATGGAGAATGTTCTAAGCACTGTCAGCATGAAATATCTTTTAGGTTTGTATGTTCAAGTTATAAACTGACACTAATCAACATTAATTAAACACCATTTTTATATATTGAGCTACTGTGAAAGAGAAAAATGCCAAATATTTCTACATCTCAGTGTAAACCAATCGGAATATGTTTGCTACTATTAAAATCGTTTTCTGCTTTGCTATTAGGGTAAGGCCACACAATGGAATTTAAAATGTACATTTTGCCCCATGTCAATTTCCGATTCAGATTCTTTCAACAGCTTGCTGCAACTTTTGTGAGATACTGTACCTCTGCAGACAGTATCAAGCAAGATAGATACACAGCTCAGCAGGCAGTATTAAACATAAGAATCTTTGATAAAGGAACAGAAGATTGTATCACTGTCATGCCCTGCCCTGTGAGAGGCCTGAGAAGATCTGACAGACTTGTTACATGTGAGTCTGACAGATTGTTCTGTTTCTCTTTGTTGTGGTTTTGGGCAGGATCCCACCTCCCCACAGGTTCTGCTCATTAGCTATTTAGTGGTGCTATTTATACCCTCCTCTCACTATAGCCCTTGCGGTTTATATTTGCTTCTGGAGTTCTCAGCTCGTGTTTGGTGGATCTCCTGCTCCCCGTCCATCTTAAGCTAAGTCCTACTCCTTCCCTTTTGTTGTGTATTCTGGTTAGTCCTCAGGAAGACGCTGGTTCCTGCACCTTCCGCTAGGAAACAGTTGTCTTATCTCCAGCTCCCTAGCTGAGGATTTGTTTCAGTTTCAGCTAGGCTTAGGTTCCAGCGCATGAGCACTTCCACCTTAAGGATTTGCTCATGTTGTCAGCAGTCAGGGAAAGGCTCGGGGATTGTCAGGTGGTGACCTTTGCCTGTTCCCTAGCTTTGGGGCCTTGCCTGGTGTTTTGTTGCTTTTGTTGTATTTGGTTTGCTTCCCTCACCTACCGTGACAATCACACACATTAGACTCAGATACAGAGGCACAGCACACAGTGTCCGACATGACCAGCTTAGAAACAAACCACACAAGACAGTACCATACAAGATAGGATTAGAGACACAGCTCAGCAGACAGTATCATACACATCAGGCAATGTTACAAGCTCAGAAAACTGTATTGCACATGATAGAACTAGACCTGTTTCACACTAACGGTAAAACGGAAAATATGCTGAGGAGCAGCCGGACAATAACTACTGCGGAACAGCCTGCCGGATCTGTTTTACCATTAGTGTGAAACAACCCTTACAGATGTGTTTTGATGTGCTGCCGATTCAAGCTGTTTAGTGCCCTTTGGAGATAGCGAGGGAAACGCCTCTGGACTGTTAGTGAAGTGAGTTATAAACTCAATAAGAAATAGACTATGAGGATTTAAGTTTGGGAGTACTAACATGGCCACAGGAGGTGTAGTCGTGTCTACTGCTACTGTCTATGATTCTGTCACGATGCGGTTCACTGTGACGTATGGTCGTGTAGGCTGGCTGCTCGCCCCCTGACGTACTGGCTGCGGACCTCTCCGTGCAGGCTGGTTGAACCTGCCCGTGTACCTCTGTACCCCTTTGACTTATTTCGTATTTGTATTCATATTCGTGTTCGGTTTAGTCCATGGTTGTTTTGGTTGCCATTGGCAACGCCCGTACTGCAGCTCCCTCGTTGCAGTTTCATTCTTGTGCTGTTAGGGTTAACTCCCCTTTCTGTTCATGTGGGTTGATCTTCCCTGTCTGGCTCCGTGGGTGTGGCCTCCTTGCTGCACTCATGGGATTAGTATTTCGGCCTGTGTTTTCCTCAGTTCTGGGTCAGCTTTCCTTGTGTTTGGTCTGTCCTTTCAGTCCTGCTCTGTTTTCTGTGTCTTGCTTTTCCCCATGCTGCTGACCCTTGTGGACTCTCCGTTCTTGGTTCTGCCTACTTGTTCATTATCGTTTTCTGGCCTTTCCTTGTTCCTAGCTATACCCTGTATGTCTTGTTATGTCTATGCTTAGCTTTGCTATGTTAGCCTATTACTTCTGTATGCTTTGCTATGTCCTTGCTCTTCCGGAAGGGGGTCTGTCATTCCTTGGAGGGGGAATGTTCCTGTTGCTAGTGTATGTTTTGCTTATTTGTGATTCCATGCTTTTTCTCCTTGTTCTTGTTATGCTTAGCTCTATGTACTGTCAGTGCCTTGCTGGTACCTTGTCCGTTGGTCCCTACTGTCACTGGCTAGTTTATGCCCTAGAGTCGCCCCTGGCAACTACCGTCTGGCAAAGTCTATCCCCACCATCAGCTGCCCTAGTGAAATCTTGGTGTTGCCCCTCCAGAGTATTGCTAGTCAGTGGTGCAGTGGGTTTTCACCCACTGAGCTGGTACACTACATAGAGCTTGTTTGTTTATTTGCCTTGCTCTGTTTACTTTGTAATATACTTCCGATATTCTCATATGTGTTTATCCTTAGTTTTATGCCAGGCGATCCAGAGGTCTGTTACGTGGACCACGGGTCGTGACAGATTCATTACACTGCAGAGCAGGTTAGGCTTGTTTAGAAATAAAGCAAGATAGTGAGGCAAACAGGAAATGCTGGATGGACACATTCCTGCCAAGATACTCTGATGCCCTGAAACGGTGAAGGAAATCACTGACATGAAAAAGAGGTATTAGGGGCATATACATGCATTGTGAAGGGCTTTAGAAGCACATAACAAAATTTTGATTTTGGGCCAAGACAACCTCTTAAAATCTTTGGTGTTACTCTGGGGCACTGCAGAAGTACTGCCATTACAGCTATCTCTAATACACCTTGTGGCAGCATCTGCATGGAGTTTGCATGTTCTCCCCGTGTTTGTGTGGGTTTTCTTCAGGTACTCCAGTTTCCTCCTACACTCCAAAATACATACTGATAGGGAACTTAGATTGTAGTATGCTCCATTGGGGACAGTGTGATGCTGTCTGTAAAGTGCCTCAGAATATGTCAGCGCTATATAAGTGAGTAAAATAAATACTGACCTAAGGATCGTTTACAAAATGGATTTATCATTTCAGATCAATGCTACGTGTGATAAAAGCACTTTCTTGTTCAATACTTCAGTAATCAGCCAGCTAGTCTTCAATCTATTTTAAGGACGCTTTAAAACTGACTGCAAAAACACGTTGTCTTGAACAGTGGATCTGTGTGTGAGACTAACCATTCGTTGCTGTAGTACTGGCTCAGCATCATGGAAAATGAAAGGTATGTTTAGGTTTGCTGACAACACAACAGAGCATGGAACATTTCATGAAATGTATTGGCACGGTGCTTGACACTATTTTGGTAGCCTGCAGTAACGTGCTTCAGCAGGTATGTTTTATACACATCCTTTTTTGAACATACTAACAAATTGTCTCTTTCGTTATATAAACAATTCGTATTAGTCAGGAAAATGTAATGCTTAAAAAGTGACACCCTATGTGTGAATGCATAGCATTGGCTCCCTCTCCTGAACTTTACTGCAGTGTGTAATGTTGTATTCAGTGATTTCACTAGTAAACTAGGAGAACTAATACTACATTTATCTTATAAGAAAAGTGATGGGGTGACAAGTGATTGATTTCTATATAATTCATTTCATTGCTTCAGCTGAGTGATGCGATTAGCAGGTCCAGCGGTCCTTGTGTCTCACATCTCAGCAGTACACTATGGTTTCTTTATTCACTTCACTTCCATCAACCGTGGGATTCCAAAAGAGCATTGATTATTGCATAGCTTTGTATGTGCAATAATACACCTGTAAGTGCTGGGGTCATTTCATTATAATACATTATATGCACCAGTGTCATGTGAATAATGATTCAAGGTTATACCCAACATTTTATTGTTCAGTAGGTAGAATTTTCACTGTTAGAAATCAAAATATCTCTTGCCTTCATGGCAGTGTAATTTTCTTTATACACCCAAGAAGAAGTTTTTGGACTTAAAACTTTATGTATGTGAATGTAAAAATGGTATGTTCCTCAAGATTGAAGGAAAAGGCATGGTATTATGGAAACCACAGGATCAATAGACATGTTAATGATATGCAAATGAAACAAAGGGAAACAAAATATTCAAAATGTCAATTTATTCGTCCAGTTTAAATTGCAGTACAGAATGGATCACTATGTGACATTCTTCTAATACTTGCTGTCATTCCAGTTTGTTCTCCCGACCACCGGGACATTCAATTTTGAACAGTGTGGACATCTCGGCCTAGTCATGTGGCATTCTGCCAAAGTGATAAACCAAGGTCTCTCAAAGTGATAAACCAAGTTCAAGCATTCTGTCCCTCTGTGACAAGTGGTGATAAGTAGTACATCAATGAACAGGAGGCATTGTACAATCATCCTACATGACTTGATTTTTGAGGTTTCATATAACTAAAAAAAACTTTGCTTTCAATCTGGCTTTTATACCCCTCCTATATTCCACAAACTGGAGTTAGGTGCTTGAAATTTGATAAACAGATCTTAGCGACTCCTGCTACTTCCATATTTTGCATAACCTTATGGCTTGTTCTGCTTGGTGTTGCATTTTCAATGTTGAGGACTGTTTTAAATAAAATATTTGAGAATAAATAAGCTTACAAATATATTTACTAAATGTGATAAAAGATATAAAACAAACAAATCACATACAGAGTAGTAAAGGTAAATGACAATCACTGACCAGCAACACAATGGGTGGAACTCCTGTCGCCATATTGTAGCAAATGGCTGATGCCCATTGTGATAGAAGAGAGAGATAGTGACCTACAACATCCTGCCTGGATGAAGTTCTCAGCGGAGCGCCGATCTTTTTCTCTGTGCACACAGGTTTATACCTTTCAGCCCCTTCACCTAAAGATGGCCAGTGTGCAGTACACATGTCTCTGAGATCACTTGGGAATGCAGCCTTCTCAGCACAATGGTGGTGGTGGTGGTTTGTACATGTTATCTAACTATGCCTAAGGACGGTGTGTGATATATAGGAAGGTGATATAATAATTAAAGGGGAATTAACAAATCGGTACATAATTATGTAAAATACCCTTACGACACAAGAACTGTATGTAAGTGATTACAATATTAGAATGAAAAGATACATTTCTTGGGGAAAACTGTAAAACTGAAAGGAGGCTCTAGTACCCTGTTGGGCCGCCTCTAGCTTGGATGTAAGATGAGATACAATTGGACATGGAGACATACAGGTTCCGTATGATATCCTGTGGCACATTTTCCTACAGATGTTGCAGCCGGGCCTACAGATCCTCATAGGTTACCAAAGCTGGTGTCCCAGCTGGTGCCATAAATGGTCGTTTAGCAATAAATCTAGTGACAAGTCAGGCCAAGAAAGTGTTACAATCCGACAGAGACATTCCTGGGAAACTTTTTCTGTGTGTGGGCAAGCCTTATCCTGTTGAAAAGTGCCAGTTGGAAGCCCTACCATGACAGGCAACATATATGGCTGCAGAATGTCCTGCACACATAACTGAGCTGTTAAAGAGGACCTTTCATCAGAAAAAAATGTGTGGAATTCTTATACTACCTTATCGGGCTGCTGCCACTGATGTCCGGACACTTTATTTTTTTTCAAAATGACCCCCCGTACTCCCGCTGTGCTCCCCGTTTGTTTCGTTGCCTCATATGCAAATGAGGCGAGTTGGTTATAATAGGCGTTGACATTTTAGTTCTGCTGGGCGCGGTTATCTTCTCCCTGGCAGCGAGCGCATCCAATCGCAGCGCCCCTCTCTTAGCCAGGGAGAAGGAGCTCAAGTTCTCGCGAGAATCGCAAGAACTTGAGCTTGTAGCCATCCGGACCGAGCGCGAGAACTTGAGCTCCTTCTCCCTGGCCAAGAGCGGGGCGCTGCGATTGGATGCGCTCGCTGCCAGGGAGAAGATAACCGCGCCCGATAAGGTAGTATAAGAATTGCACACACTTTTTTCTGATGAAAGGTCCTCTTTAAGTGTCCTTTGTATCACTACTAGGAGTGACCAACTGTTGTATGCAATGGCTCCCCAGATCATCACACTTGCAGTTGTGTCACTCCACAACGAAGGCGGGATTGAAGTGCTCACCACAAGGCCTCTATACTTGAACCCAACCGTTGTTGGATACCAAACAGAACCTGGATTCATTACTAAAGACGATACGGTTACAGTCATTAGCAGTCCAGGTTTCTCATTCACAACAACACTGCAAATAAAGGCAATAGTCGGCTACCTGTTAATGGCAGGACATATGATGGGCTTTATGACACCAAATTCCCTTCTGCTAAGCACCTGGAAATGGTCCAGGGTGGAGACATATGTCTGGATAGAGGACAAAGAAACAGTGCTTTCTTGTGCTTTCTGGCAGAACAAACGATCCTCTCTACTAGTGGTCTGTGTGGACCTAACCACTGCTCCCAACACCTCAGAACAGCTTCTGTCAGTCCACTGATGCTCCCCCTCTAAAAGTCTGTCAACTAGGCAAAACGCCTTTCAATGTGTTGTAGTGACTTGTCTGACAGTCACCGATCTTTCACCAAGAGACACACTACCTAAAAATAGCCTTTGGAAGACTTTTTATAAGGCATCTGGGGAAGCATTTTTATGCCTTTTTGTGGCAAGACCCACTGTTTTGTCAGACCACACCTGCAATCATTTGCATATCTGTCTAATACATAACTGCATGCTGAGTTTTGCAGCAATCTGACATTTCTATCTGGGTGCATTATTTTTTTCAGAGTATATTTATAGTTGGGTTGAGTGAACCGACCTTCTGATCCGAGGTTGATTCGTTAAAAAACTTTTTAATGCTGTTTCCGCACAGCATGAAAATTAGGGTTGAGCGAATAGAGTTTCGGATTCTGAAGTTGATTTTTTCGTTTGGAATGCGGTATCCATGTACAGCATTAAAATGTATGTGTTCTGTGTCGGAAAACTTCATCTCGGTCGAAATTGCGCGAGACTTCGGTAAATGACCTCGGTATTCCTATCTGCGTATTTAAAAACAATTTAAAATAGGAATCCAAAGTCGGCTCCGGTACCAAGGTACCAGCCAGTACCAAAGCTGACTTGGAATTCCTATTTTAAAATGTTTTTAAATGCACAGTTAGGAATACCAAAGTCAGTTACCGAAGTCTCGTGCAACTTTTCCCACATGGAACACATACATTTTAATGCTGTAGATGGAAACCGCATTACAAACAAAGTTTTTTATCTATGATCCGAAGCTTGATTTGCTCAACCCTAATTTATAGGCTAGGTCAAAAATACATTAAAAAAAAAATATGTTTTTACTGCAAATTATGGTTTAGTTATGCAGTTTTTACAGGTAAAATTTATTTTATTCTACATGTTCCACCTGTAAAAGCCACATGGCCGCAAACTGCATTGCAATACAGTGGCAATTTGGGTGACAACTGCGTGGTCAAAAAAGTCTCATGCAAACACACCTCAATTGTGGATGTTAGATTGTTGTATCATGAACTGTGCTAGCTGGGCTTAATAAGAAAATACGGTACTTTTCTAAAGATGATGTCCCATGTGAAAAAAGGTTATGCTCTGCTCACCTCGTTTGTGGTAGCAATGTAGTTTTTTCTCAACTGTGGCAACTTTTGCCCCAGTTTCAGAAATCCATGGCAAGAAAGTGCACCAGAACTTACAGACCCAGCATTCATTGAGCAAAAACATCCGAATAAGATGACAAACAAAAACCTAGGTGGTCAAAGTATTTATTATAAACTGGTCAGTGCAGCAAACCATATTTCAGCAAATATTGTCAAAATTAACAGCCATCCAAAACAGATGAAGTAGTAATTGAAAAATTAGGTAAAATTTTTGAAAGTGAAGCTTCTCCGCTAAAAACACTGGCTCTATACAATAGTCAGCAAATGAAAATGTAGAATTGTAATACAGTACATTTGTATTATCTATGCTTTTGTCACAGTTCATTTTTTCAATGCAGTGTAAGAAAAGTGTGTTTTCTATTTTATTGTTATTCGACTAAGGCCCCATTCATTTGACTGTATTTTTCCTCTGCTTCCGATCCGCATTTTTTGTGGATCAGGCTACTTTCACACTTGCGTTGTTAATTACGGTATTGAGATCCGGCAGAGGATCTAAATACCGGAATTAAACGGATCCATTTTGATTTTACAATTCAGGATGTATCTGTTCCATTAGGAAAGGCCATCAATATCTTAATGGCAGGGTCCGACACCCACAACCCCCCAATGATCAGCTGTTCTGCAGTAGCATTGATGCTGGAAGTTGGTGCCAAAACTACACAGCTCTGTCCATTGTGTAGTAAACAGAGATGGTAACTGCAGCACTGCTCTTATTCACTTCAATAGGAGCAGCACTGCAGTTACCAGCTCTGCCTACTGCACAATGCACAGAGCTACTCGTAAACAGCTGAATGGCTGGCGTGCTGGACACCCGCTGATTAGATTTTGATGGCATATTCTGAGGATACGTCATTACAATTAAAATCCTGGAAAACCCCCTTAAAGAGGACCTGTCACCACTCCTGACATGCCTGTTTTAATAGCCTAATGCATTCCCCATGTAATAACTGTCACGAACCAGCGGGGGTGAACCCACTGTGCCATGTGTCCTACCTCCTCTAAGGGCGTTGTCTAAGTGAACCCCTCGATCTTCACAGTACCCCTTATGGTGGGTATAGACTTTCCCGAGGGGAACACCAGGTCGCTATCTCTTGAGGAGGATAGGCACATGAGGCAGCTGGTCCAGGCGGACCAGGAGGTACCTGAGAAAGGTACCAGAAGTACAGGCATTGTCAGCAGGCTGTGTCGTAACCAGGAGCAACAGTGCAGGACCGAAGGATGAGGCAGAGGCGAAGTCAAACAGGTAATAGGTCAGGGCAAGTGGCACAGGTACAGGTCAGGCAATCCGGTTCTGCAACAGGAGAGTCAAGGCAAGCAGGCAGGGATCAAACAGGTAGCAGAGTCAGGAACACAGGAACACAGGAACACAAGCGGATATCAGGAACCTTAGCAGGACACAAGGACCTTGACACTGATGCATTTGGGAAGGGGGCTGAGCCACTTATATATGTGCAGGAGGGCTAGGATTGGTTGGCGATGTCATGATCCAACCCATAAAACACAGGAAGTGGGCGGGCTTGGGCAGATAAGTGGCAGATGAGGTTTAACACTGACAAATGTAAGGTTATGCACATGGGAAGGAATAATGCAAGTCACCCGTACATACTAAATGGTAGACTGACATGGAAAAGGACCTAGGAGTTTTGGTGAACAGCAAGCTAAGCTGTAGAAACCAGTGTCAGACAGCTGCTGTCAAGGCCAATAAGATAATGGGTTGCATCAAAAGGGGCATAGATGCCCGTGATGAGAACATAGTCCTACCACTTTACAAATCACTAGTCAGACCACACATGGAGTACTGTGTACAGTTCTGGGCTCCGGTGAACAAGGCAGACATAGCAGAGCTGGAGAGGGTTCAGAGGAGGGCAACTAAAGTAATAACTGGAATGGATGGACTACAGTACCCTGAAAGATTATCAAAATTAGGGTTATTCACTTTAGAAAAAAGACGACTGAGGGGAGATCTAATTACTATGTATAAATATATCAGGGGTCAGTACAAAGATCTCTCCCATCATCTATTTATCCCCAGGACTGTAACTGTGACGAGGGGACATCCTCTGCGTCTGGAGGAAAGAAGGTTTGTACACAAACATAGAAAAGGATTCTTTACGGTAAGAGCAGTGAGACTATGGAACTCTCTGCCTGAGGAGGTGGTGATGGTGAGTTGGATGTATTTCTGGAGTGTAATAATATTACAGGCTATAGCTACTAGAGAGGGATCGTTGATCCAGGGAGTTAGTCTGATTGCCTGATTGGAGTCGGGAAGGAAATTTTTTTCCCCTTAAGTGGGGAAAATTGGCTTCTACTTCACAGTTTTTTGTTTTTTTTTGCCTTCCTCTGGATCAACTTGCAGGATAACAGGCCGAACTGGATGGACAGATGTATTTTTTCGGCCTTATAAACGTTGTTACTATGTTACTAAGTGACGCGCGCTGGCCCTTAAGGAAATGCTGCAAGAAACAAGCAGCAAGCATGCTGTGGCCAGGGCTGAAAGGAAACACTGAAAGTAGATCACTGCTGAACACGGCGCCCGGGCCCGTGGCGGTAAGCAGGGGAACATCGGCACAGAGCAGCTGCTGTTACAATAAAAATTCTGGAGCCTCTATTCTTATGGCTCTATGTTGTGCCATTCTTTTATTATTTCTACTTGAAGTTATGGATGAGGTAACCAGTTGGGGGGGTGTAACTGCACAGTCTGAAAATGGCAGCACTGATTGGATAGAGTCAGACTGTGCAGGTACACCCCTCCAACTGGTTACCACCTCTCTGTACCCTTACTACAGACTGCTAGCAATTCATTCATAACTTCTAGTAGAAATAATAAAGGAACGGCACAACATACAGACATAAGAATAGATGTTGCAGTATTGTTATTACATGAAGAATGCATGTAGCTATTAAAACAGGCATGTCAGGAGTGGTGAAAGGTCCTCTTTAAAGCTTTTTTGACTATACATTATGGTTTAGGCTGGTGTTGCACTTAGACTTTTTGTAGCATCTTTGATTTTAACTGTTGAGTGAGTGCACAAGACTGCATCCTGGGCAAATTACTGCTTTGGTTCAGCTCTAGCGCAATACTAATAAATTAGTAGTGCTACAAAAAGTCTTTGGCAAATTTACCATGTGGGCAGTATTTGAAGTCAGTTTTGCTTGAGTCTGTGTTGGAGTCCTTTGCTCCAGATTTATGAAATTTGTCTCATCTTTAAACCTTACACTTTTGTTTAGAAATGCTGTTTATTTTACACTGCCCATCTACTGGAGTGCGTTTGTAACTTTCTTTGCAACTTAAAAAAAAAAAGTCTCAGTGATAAATCTGGAGTGCGGCTAATTTACATAGCTAAATGCACCCACTTTTTAACACTGGAGTGGAGCAAAAATTTAGATTTTTTTGCCCAAAAAACTTTAAAGCCCTATTTTGCTACGTCTTGAAGGCAGAATTCTGGTGGGCAGGGCATGAAAAATTCTCCACTTCATGTATCCCCATCTTTATAAGGAAATGTTCACACAAGGCAGATTAATAAAATCAGTTCCATTCATCTGAATTTGGTTGTTTCTGCAGCAAGTAGGTGGATTTCTGCAAGCTCCATTCAGATGGACAGTCACAGAAGGTTCTGAAACAAATCTTGTGTGAACAAACCCTTAAAGGAGTTATTTCGCCAGTAAAATTAAAATAAAGGTCAGAATGGCTTAAAAGATAAAAGAAGTCATCCTCTTCACTGATGCCCCCAACCCCCCCCTCTCATTCCAACAATTCCTCTGTTTTTGCTGGTCTCTACTACCTGGTCCCTCCTAAAATGGACATGTCTGCTGCAGTAGGTTACCAATGTGGCCAGCAACTGGCTGAACGGTCATATTTGATATGTAGAGGGGGATGAGGAAGTAGAGCCCAGCATTGACCCAGGAAGAGTGGGAGCAGCAGGCCATCAGTGATGTAAGTATGGCTATTTTTATTTTTTTAAGCCATCTTATTAAGAAAATAGCCATCAGACAACCCCTTTCATATGAATATGCTGCCCTATTATAAGTGCAGTGTATTCATTAGGGAGCATCTCACCTGCCTCAGTGACTGGTAATTGCCCTGTAGAACTGATCATTATACATAAGTACTATAACCTAGCAACTATAATTTACATTGAATCACTGGAACTGCAATTGTGGAAGTGATAATTGTCATATTTATATCCAGCTCAACTCATTTGCACATAAACCTCCTATCATGTGACTTCCAGTCTTAAGAACATCTTCTCATGAGTGCAGACTTAGACTTCATGCTCATGACTGTATTTGGGATCCATATGAAACAGATCCTGAGTATGGTGGTACAGTGCATTTCCATAGGACCGAACATAAAAAATCTGGAACCAAAAAAAAAAAAAAGACAGCATGCTCCATCAGATGTCCATTGGATTGAGCTTTCCCCTTAAAATGCTGCATTTAGTGCATTGACTTATTCCAGTTTTGTGATTTAAAAAAGAAGGTGCAAATTATGGCACATACTATATTTGTACTATAATTTGCAACTTTTCACTCCTTTGGGTGGGGATTATCAAGGGCATGACCAAAGATAGCCTGACATATTTATTACTTTTAAAGCCAGAAAATGGCACAAAAAGCGGCACAAATCTACACCTTCTCATAACCAGAATAGATTTCATTTTCTGGTTTTAAGACAGTCCAATACGCACAACCCTTAATAAATATGATGCATTTCAATACAACGATTTTCAAATACAGAAGTACTAGTATAATATGCCTTCTTCCTGTTAACAATAAGAAAACGCTGTTGTTGTTGAATATCATATAAAGTAATTATGGGCAGCCATAAATAAACCAATATCTCATCTACACCCAGCCTTTTATTGCCACCAATGAGCTGATGCCAAAATCCCAGACACCTTACTGGTGGTACACGAGCAGTGATTTCCTTTTTTATCAGCATGTTGGCTACATGGGACAATGGCTTGGAATTACTGGAACTGGGGAGTGGACAGTCGGTATAAGAGAAATTGCAAATATTGATGAAAGAGCAATAAAACACCTTCACACAAGTGTAATATGGGCACACATGTGCCTATGATGGTGTCAGTGCACCCCTGGTCAGGTCGGAACTTGCGGCCAAAGTATAAGCAAATAAATGGCACATGTGAACCTGGCCTAAGTGTGAAAAACAATTACTGTAACTAACTTTTCATGAATGAGCATGGAATGAAAATGTCACACAAGCACAAGAAATAAGTACTCGCTATTTTGCTATGTGCTCATTGCTAATCATATGTTCAGGTATTTCTGATAAAAGTGTTCTACAGATATTCCTTACCACACAAGTCATTGTACAAAAGCAGTTCAGAACAAATCCCCGCTGATAATCAAAGGGAACATTGTAAACATTCATTCATCTGTATCCAGCAAAATTGTCTCCGTGTAATAAATATCTTTCAAATAAAACTTTGAAGTTAACATGATTTCTTCTTCTCCCCAAAAAAGTCAAGCAGTCTGATGATTTCAGAAACGCTCCTTGTAGGATGAAGGTGTTCAGTGTCATGCCCGGGACTTCTACACATACACATCCTTTCTTGCCCAAGCTCCCAATAGTGCAATTATAATTATCATGATAATTAATAGATATGTGGCTAGTTCATCGATGCACCATTGATCTGTGCAGCTGCAGGACTGATTCTGCCAGGTGTCCACATATGGAATCCTTTGTCTGTGAGCCCGGAGGGAGTGTATTCTAAGGAAAGGAACAAACAACCTTTTTTTATTGCTGATTAAAAGATTCTGTTTCATTACCAAATATCTATGATTGTATGAACGCTTTTAGGCTGCCTGTGCACTTTCAGGTTTTTGGTCATGTTTTCTGATGTCGTTTTTTAAGCCAGTATATTGGGCAGACTAGATGGGCCAAATGGTTCTTATCTGCCGACACATTCTATGTTTCTATGTTTCAAAACCAGGTGTGGTTCATAAAAGAATAGTATGTATACGAGGCAGATTCTACTTCTTCTCTTCTGTGAATCCTCACCTAGTTTTAGTTTCAAAAATGCACCTGAAAACCAGATCAAAACCTGACCATGTACAAGCAGCCTAAGGGTACTGCTACATGGTGGTGCTGCATTTTGGTGGCAGCAGTTCAGAACGCATTAATCCAAGAAACTGGTAACATCACTCCATAATGACAGATTGGACCTTACAGTATTATATTTCTTCTGTGTGCCTCAAATGTTCTTGATAAAACACTAATGTCTTCCCTACAGTTCTGCTCCTTTTTAAGGGGTTTTCCAACCTGGAGATATTGATGACCCATCCTCAGCCAAAAACAGCTGATCGGTTGGGGTACCAGATGCTGATCTGATAAAGATGACTTATCCTGAGAACAGATCATCAATATTCCCAGGTTGGAAAACTCTTTCATTTCCATTGTATTACATGTACATTTTGACTACATAAATTTTACATTTGACATGATGGCGTAGAATAATTGTAAGGATGTAGATGTTCATTCAGTTTTCTTGCAGATTATGCAGTCGTGCACTTATGCTCATGCAATTTTTCTAATTAGTATCTGATAAACTGCGGTGTGGGAATGAAGTCTTAAGCTATCATCTCACACGTCTCCTGGATTTCTCCCACGTAACTCCCACTCTCTGGAATTCTATCTATCTATGTCTGTCTATCATCAGTCATCTATCTCTCTAATATCTATCTATCTATCTCATATCTATCTATCTAATCTCTCTATATATCTATCAACAGTAATGTTCAAAAAATAGCAGTCCAAGATCATTAACCTAATAAATCACTGTTTTTGGCAGAAGTGATATTTCTACATAGAAAATAATTTACTTGTAAATGTAGTAGAGTAATAGAAAAAAACAGACCCAACAAATTGGACATGCTGTTCATTATGAATGATTAATTGCTCAAAATAATAGCAGTGAGAAGGTAAATTAAAGTCATTTATTCTGCAGAATAACAGGCGTTATTTTGGCCTTAATTTAAGGTAGGTGGTAAATATTGCACATGTTGGTTATAGTGCATTTCCTTCTGAAATACTGGGGAAAATGGGATGTTGTAGACATTGTTCTGATGAATAATGCACTTTGATTACAAAGTTGATTAGCGATGGAAAACATACAGAGAAGTGCAGCAAATTATAAGCTCCTCAGCTAAAATGATCTCAAATGCCTCGAAGTTGCAGCCAAAATCTGAAAGATGTGGAAGGAATCTGGGAACTACTGTTTGAATGCCAACTAGCCAAAATGGCAAAGGCTCAGCCAATCATCACCTCCAGAAAGATCAAAGATCTTAAGTTACCAGTGAGTACTGCTACAGAGGATGATTAAGTGAATGAAGTTCCCAACAAGAAGTTCCGTTGCTGAAAAAAGATATGTCCTGAATAGTTTAAAAACATTTTGTGGACAGAAGAAAGCAAAATTGTTATTTTTTTGTTCTAGTGGCTGCAAATAGTATAGTATGTCAGATGACCCCCACCCCCCACGAGGACTGAATTCAAGCCGCAGTATACCAAAAATCATGATATGGGGATGTTTCTCCTACCATGGTGTTGGGCTTATTTATCATCAGTTTAAATCAGTTTCAACAGTTTCAAGATGACAATGACATAAAACACACCAGTAAGGGAACTTCTTGGTTACAGAAAACAGGATTGAGGTAATGGAGTGATCAGCCCTATCCCCAGACCTCAATCCCATAGCAAACTTGTGGGGTGACATAAAAAATACAGTTTATGAGGCAAAACCCAAAAATGCAGAAGAATTGAATGTAGCACAATCGTCCTTCCTGGACTGTTCAGAGGTGCCAGAAGTTGGTCATCTCCATGCAAAACAGTTCTCAGAAACAATGGTTATGGCACTAAACATTAGTTCAGTAATTGAAAGTAAGGTGCAATCTCATGCTATTTCAGTTGATAGTGATTAGCACTGGTGCCTTGCAGCTCTGGAGTCCTGGGTTTGACTCCGACCATGGACAACATCTTTGTATGTTCTCCCTGTGTGAATTTCCTCTGGGTTTCCTCTCATACTCCAAAGACATACTGAATTACTGATTGGGATCTTAGATTGTGAGCCCCATTGTGGACAGCGTGATGCTAATTTCTGTAAATCACTGCGGAATATGTGTGAGCGCAATAAATAAATACATGAAATTTGTTACTTTGTAAAGAAAAATGATGGTCAAAATGCTGCTATTTTTTGACCAGCCTAATATTCCTTTTTCTTTACCTTCAGTAAAGGATTAACACAAACTGGATAAAGGTCTATTATTTTGATTTGGAATTGTATGTGCATTTGAATTTATGGAAATATAAGTTATTATAATGATTTTGCGCTTTATTTGCTTTTTTAAAACTATTACTACTACTCTATCTATCTATCTTCTAATATATTTTTCTTTCTGGATAAAAGTTGATTCTATTATTAATAAATAAACATTATTTGTACCCACACATTTTAATAAAAGAAAGGAATGGACAAAAACAGAGGATGTCCAGAGCCTAGAAACAAAATTTTGCTAGTTGTAATAAATAATCCAGTAATCCAGGTAGGTATACCCCAGTACTTTGAACAGGGTATCCCCTAAAATTACTTGAGCAGATACTTTCCTACATGGCTAATATGGATGTCATACTTTCTTTCAACTGGGATAAATAATTAAAATACTGTAATGTGTTGAAAGATCAGGAACCATTCCCTGCTATGAATATACAATAATGAGGAACATCTACGTTGGGATATTATACTAGCTGCAACCACATCTCTCTAAATCTACAAAGTATGAAGGTCCCATCGGATTAAAATGTCACTGTGTAGCCATCTCCCATATGTAGCGTATAATATGTAACCGTATCTAAATGCGTATTGCCCATTTTATATATACAGTGACAGCAGGTATATAACCATAATCAAGGATCCATAAACAGTATATATAATGCTACACTAACACTGTATATGATCTAACTTGCAGTAAGGATATGTCTTCTTACCGTCTTGAGGAATTCATCTCGACTCTGTCCAGGATGCGATAGTTTATTTTACTTCTCAAAGTTTTACGTGAAGAGACTCTTCCTGTGACGAGGATATGCCTTTGAGTTCACATATACATGATTTAGCATCTCTCTGTGTCCTTGCTGGTGTTGTGCTAAGCCATGGTTTATTTCCAGAGTAGTCTTTTGTCTTTTCCCTTGCTCCACCAGCTTTCACTTCGTCTGGTCCTGAGTTCTCACTAAACACAGCGTCCAGTTACTTAGGACACTCCCTGCGACAACTGCTGGCTGGATGTGGTGCCCATTAGGACGTGACTGATGTTGTCAACTGTTGTAATCGCAGCTGTTAGGAAAAGATGTTTCCTGAATAAGCGAAGAATGATCTCACCTCAGTTCCCAGTCGCCTTTTATTGCTACAAACAGGGCAATCAACATTTTTCTACCATATTAAGAACCGTTGTCAATACTGAAACTATACAACACCAGTGGTATTGCGATTTGATGACAGTAAATGCCACTAAATTAAATAATGGCACTAATAATATGGTCATTTGTACATGGATTGAACCATGGATTCTCCTCTCTGCACTTTCCACAGTTGTTTCATTGGCTGGAAAAGAATGCAAAAGAGCTAGAGTGCACTAAAGGGTGCACCCCTAGCCTCGGTGCACTGAATCGCTAATTTAGATAGAGAATAAAGAGCATTTTCTCACAGATGGAGAAACAGATAGATAAGTTAAAAGTATGATTATAACGCCTGGAAGGAGCTCTAGAAGGCATTACGTTTAAATTAAAAGAGTGATTTTTCAGACAACAGAGTCCCTTAAAGGGGTTGTCCGAGTTATTTAAAACTTCTCCTACACCATTCTCAGATACATGTCTCCCATCCTCCTTTTTTGCATACAAGGCTGCAGAGGTGGCCACCAGGTGTATAGCATGTGACCAGTGGAGTGGAGTGGGTTGCCAGCTCCTGGGGCAAGCCAAGTATTGTGTCCCCCCGAACCTGTGCACACGCCCAAAGACCTTACAGGGAAAATTCCAGATGGGCCGTTGCCCAGGGGCCTGTCGAAGCCCTCCTCTCTGCCGCTGGCTGGGTATATAATGAGTGGTAATTGACGCTATGAGAATCAGGTACTCATGTACCCGGCCAGCGACTGCACATGCCCTCCTGAATTCAACTGCTGTGGCCTGAATCTCGCCTCCTAAGCCCCATAAGCTCCATATCTTAATCAGAGACAACGAGAGAAGGAGGACCGAAAATGGCATTTTTTTAATGGCCACAACAGACGGGCAGCTTTTTGCTGCTCTGTGGTATACGGTTCTAAGGGGCAGTATTTTGTGCCATGGTATTACTGACCCCGCCTGCTTGTGTTGCCATGCCTTCTGTCAATTTGGACCGCCCTACAACATGGGGCCACTTTTAGTTTTTTTTTCCAGGGCCACTTTAAGTTCCCAGTCCGCCCCTGGTAGTACATGTCACCTGCAATCCAATGTAACACCACACATAACAGAGTGATAACTGTCTGAGTACAGATAATGTAGTAGATTTAACCTGCAGTCCTATGCAGCACCACAGATAACACAGTGATAACTCTCTGAGAACAGATAATATAGTAGATGTCACCTGCAGTCCTATGCAACACCACGCATAAGGCCTCCGTGGCTGTATTGCGGCCAGCAAACAGTGGGTTCGCAATATGAGTGCATCGGGCCGTGTGCTCCCCGGACTGTGGTGCAGAACAGAGGCAGGGAACCTCACGGAAGCACTATGGAGTGCTTCCGTGGTGTTTCTGTCAGTGCCTCTGCACCTCAAAAAAATAGAACATGTTCTATTTTTTGTGGTGCGGACAGATCACGGACCCATTCAAGTTGAATGGGTCTTGATCTGTCCTGGTCACCGCACGGATGTTGCCCGTGCATTGGGGACCGCAAATTGCGGTCTCAATCCACAGAACGGCCGCACAACGGCGGTGTGCAAGAGGCCTAACACAGTGATAACTCGCTGAGCACAAATAATGTAGTAGATATCACCTGCAGTCCTATGTAACACCACAGATAACACAGTAATAACTCTCTGAGTACAGATAATGTAGTAGATGGGTGGGAGGCCCCAGAATTCAGAACACGCACAGTGTGACCTGATGTCTGGGGACGGGCTGCAGCAGTGTGGTACAAATTCTATATACCCCCTGTTGTGGAAATTTTATTATGCGGACATTTTACTTTAGGATGTGGGTGTGTTTTTATAGATTGTCATCTGTCTCCCTGTGTCTGATTGAGCCAAAGAGCGCTCTAGCAGAGGGTACTTTGGCTGAATCGGGACCAGTGGTAAAACAGTCAGTATGAAAACCTTCTTGTGGGCTTGGAGACATATCTGCTTTTAAGACATGCATATCTGCCTTGTCGGTATACTAGTACCGTATACTGACAATAGCCGTAGCAATGTCTCGCAGATAATTTCAAGCCTATGGGAACCAGTAGAATGATCTTTATTAGATACTGATCACCTTTGAGCAGTATTGAATGAGGTCCATGCTGACAGTGATGGGGGGTGGGCGGCCACCTGGCTGATCAGACAATGGACATGACTCATCATTCCTTATACAGGGATGGGGCGTGTGCATTGTCTGCCCAGCCACATTGATTGCCCTGCCCTGTCCTTTGACATCACTTCCTGCATGTTATCACTTCCTGAATCCTTGTCTTGGGCCAGCCCCTTTTACATCTTTTGTTAGTAAATAAAGGTGAGCAGACTGAGCAGGGCGGAAGGAGTTGCTCAGAATTATCAATCAAAATGGTCCCACCTGGGTTTGTCTCTGACTGGGGCTGAGAGAAGGGATTCACCTTTAACCTTACACAAACTTTGTTGCGAGCGGATTACAACTATTAATATTTACCTCAACACCCCTCCCCAACCTTACCGTGAAAGAGATATTTGGATGGACGTTACATACATCCCTACGTAATATACAGGAGAATACAGTACCACTTACCTCTTACATCCAGTGACGTCTCCTCTGATACACTCTTTCCTCAATGTCTCCATTCGAAAATAAGACCGCCATGATACCTTCTTCCAGCTGCGTCTTCTCTCTGCAGAGTTTATAAAACAAATATTTTAGATTTCTCACTTTACTATCATCCTCTCTCTCCTGGTGCCTCAACACTGTCATCCTGCTGCTATCCCCACAACTGTGCTAGTGTCATACCGATAGTCCTCCCCCATAATAATATGCTCCCAAACTGTCCTCAATGGTAATAGTGTTCCCTGCAGTACCCCCAAATAGCAACCCCATTATTAGTAATGTCCTCCATATGGAATTCAATAATAAGGCCTCCTATAGTGCCCCCGGCAGTTACTAGGGCCCTCTATAGGGTCCCCTTATAAGAGCCTGCAGTAGTAATAAAGTCCTGTATAGTGTCTGCAGTAGTTATAATGCCTCCTATTGTGGTCCAAATATTTATAAAGAACCCCTATAGTGGTCCCAGCATTTATAAAGACCCGCTGCAGTGCCCCGTGTAGTTATAGTCCCCACATGTATGTTATAGTCCCCACATGTAGTTATAGTCTCTATTGCATGGTATATATAATGTACCTTTGTATTATAACTATATATACAGTCAGGTCCATAAATATTGGGACATCGACACAATTGTAACATTTTTGGCTCTATACACCACCACAATGGATTTGAAATGAAACGAACAAGATGTGCTTTAACTGCAGACTGTCAGCTTTCATTTGAGGGTATTTTAATCTAAATCAGGTGAACGATGTAGGAATTACAACAGTTTGCATATGTGCCTCCCACTTGTTAAGGAACCAAAAGTAATGGGACAGAATAGTAATCATAAATCAAACTTTCACTTTTTAATACTTGGTTGCAAATCTTTTGCAGTCAATTACAGCCTGAAGTCTGGAACGCATAGACATCACCAGACGCTGAGTTTCATCCCTGGTGATGCTCTGCCAGGCCTCTACTGCAACTGTCTTTAGTTCCTGCTTGTTCTTGGGGCATTTTACATTCAGTTTTGTCTTCAGCAAGTGAAATGCATGCTCAATCGGATTCAGGTCAGGTGATTGACTTGGCCATTGCATAACGTTCCACTTCTTTCCCTTAAAAAACTCTTTGGTTGCTTTTGCAGTATGCTTTGGGTCATTGTCCATCTGAACTGTGAAGCGCCGTCCAATGAGCTCTGAAGCATTTGGCTGAATATGAGCAGATAATATTGCCCGAAGCACTTCAGAATTTATCCTGCTGCTTTTGTCAGCAGTCACATCATCAATAAATACAAGAGAACCAGTTCCAATGGCAGCCATACATGCCCAAGCCATGACACTACCACCACCATGCTTCACTGATGAGGTGGTATGCTTAGGATCATGAGCAGTTAATTTCCTTCTCCATACTCTTCACTTCCCATCACTCTGGTACAAGTTGATCTTAGTCTCATCTGTCCATAGGATGTTGTTCCAGAACTGTGAAGGCTTTTTTAGATGTCGTTTGGCAAACTCTAATCTGGCCTTCCTGTTTTTGAGGCTCACCAATGGTTTACATCTTGTGGTGAACCGTCTGTATTCACTCTGGTGAAGTCTTCTCTTGATTGTTGACTTTGACACACATACACCTACCTCCTGAAGAGTGTTCTTGATCTGGACAACTGTTGTGAAGGGTGTTTTCTTCACCAGGGAAAGAATTCTTCAGTCATCCACCACAGTTGTTTCCGTGGTCTTCCGGGTCTTTTGGTGTTGCTGAGCTCCCCAGTGCGTTGTTTTGGCCACTCCTAATGTTCTTTCTATCTCTCTGATGGGTTTGTTTTGTTTTTTCAGCCTAATGATGGCTTGCTTCACTGATAGTGACAGCTCTTTGGATCTCATCTTGAGAGTTGACAGCAACTGATTCCAAATGCAAATAGCACACTTGAAATGAACTCTGGACCATTTATCTGCTCATTGTAATTGGGATAATGAGGGAATAACACACACCTGGCCATGAAACAGCTGAGAAGCCAATTGTCCCATTACTTTTGGTCCATTAACAAGTGGGAGGCACATATGCAAACTGTTGTAATTCCTACACCGTTCACCTGATTTGGATGTAAATACCCTCAAATTAAAGCTGACAGTCTGCAGTTAAAGCACATCTTGTTCTTTTCATTTCAAATCCATTGTGGTGGTGTATAGAGACAAAAATGTTACAATTGTTTTGATGTCCCAATATTTATGGACCTGACTGTATATATATATATATATATATATATATATAATGGCCTCCTCTGTATTATTGGTATATTTAATAGTCCCCTCTGTAATATTAGTATATATAATGCCTCCCTCTGTATTATTAGAACACATAATGCCCCCCTGTATTATAAGTATATATTAGGGGTAGGCAACCTCCGGCACCCGAGCTGCTATGAAACTAGAATTCCCAGCATGCATAGTTTCTCTGGTGTTCTCAGAACTCCTATAGAAATGAATGGAGTATGCTGGGAATTGTAGTTTCAAAACATCTGGAGTGCCAAAGGTTGCTGATCCCTGGTATATATATATTGGCCCCCTCTGTATTATTAGACTATATAATGTCTCTCTCTGTATTATTAGACTATATAATGGCTCTTTCTGTATTATTAGACTATATAATGGCCCCCTCTGTATTATTAGTATATGTAATGGCCCTCCCCTCTCTCTCTCTAAGGCATTTCTTGCAAAAAATGCAGACAGCATTTGCTGCCAGCATCCATAAGTCCATTCTTCAGCCCTGCAAAAAAGATAGATGATGGCAGTATGACGGAAACTGTAATAGAAACCTGACAGACACAATCATTAGATATGACAGGTAGATCAGCCGGCACTCCGTAGTATTAGCGAGCGGTGCACGTGTCCAGGGTCGGCATCCCACACGTATCCATATGAAAAGACCAGCACTCGCTGATGTCAATGCGATTTTCTTTATTGTATCACACGGAGTAATAATAACAGGTGACGCGTTTCGACTCTATACGAGTCTTTGTCAAACCAGTTGTTTGACAAAGACTCCTAGCCAGTCTCCAGACCTAAATCCAATAGAACATCTTTGGAGGGAGCTGAAACTCCGTGTTGCTCAGCGACAGCCCCGAAACCTGACAGATCTAGAGGAGATCTGTGTGGAGGAGTGGGCCAAAATCCCTGTTGCAGCATGTGCAAACCTGGTCAAGAACTACAGGAAACGTTTGACCTCTGTAATTGCAAACAAAGGCTTCTGTACCAAATATTAACACAGATTTTCTCAGGTGGAGCGCACTGCAGCAAACAGACTTCCTGTAGGGGGGAGTGGCTCGGGCACTTCAAGTTTACGATGCGCTCCAACCTGGACCGCATCGCAACATGGAGGGGAATGGAGGAATCCACCATTCCTGGGTGCGTACCGCAGCGATGAGACCTCCTGTAGGGAGGGGGGGGGGCCTAGCTATAACACTTCAAGTTAACGATGCGCTCCAACCTGGACCGCACCGTAGCATGGAAGGGAATGGAGGAGACCTTGTGCACTAAGCTAAAATCATGCAATCCACAATGGAACGCACCAAATAAGGGGTGGACAGATCAATAAATCAATCAAAATGGCTTAAAATGATATACCTTATCATATATAAGACATTAAAATATTACAGATAAAATACATAAAATAAAATAGGAATAACAATAATAATAATAAAATCTTAAGTAGCCTTGGGGCATATTGGGTAACAGACCCCAGGAGTCTATAATCGACAAAATAAATATTAACAATTATAGTTATAAAAGTATAAATATTCCCATAAATAATCGACAGTAAATATTAGCTATTATAGTCATAAAAATATAAAATATAAATATTCCCATAGATATACAATAGTTAATAGTTCATGATTCGTTCATAATTAGTAAATAGTTAATAATTGATAATTAGGATAAGCACAGTGGAAAATAGATACAAATTTTTTTTTTTTAAAACACGGTAGGTTCAATAGCTACAATATTCAAGGGCCTCATTAAGCCCAAAGGGGGCTAGAATGTTAAAACGAAAGATCCAAAACATTTCTTTCTTACATAGTTGGGCATACGATTAAGGACTTACTTGAATCATTATTATGTTTAATAAAGAAATGTTTGGATACACTGTGTTTTAAATAACCTCGAACGTTAATAATGTTCGAACGATGCTGGTTTAGTCTCTCTCTGAGTGTTTGGGTGGTACGGCCAATGTATTGGAGGCCACAAGGGCACTCCAACATATATACCACATACTTCGAGCCGCAATTCATTGAATGTTTGAGTCTGACTATTTCACCACTATTATTAATCTTTATTTCACTTACACCGTCTCCAATCGTGTCACAGCATTTACACCGCTTAGAGCCGCAGCTGTCTTTTTACGGTAACGAATAACCACGACCTGTACGTCAATTTCCAGTTCTCCTTTGGCGCTCTACCTTTCTCTTCCTCATTTTCCCTTCCCTGTTTATACCTTGTCCACTCATCCACTCCAATTTTTCTCTCATTTTATACTTATACCATGGACCGGTTGCCTGGCCAAGTCAACCCGGTTGGAGCCCCAGAAGCTGACTCAGGAGAACTTTATTTATCTATGGACCTACCCGGCATGATAATACGTATATTCCAAGAACTAACTAGATTGAATGTCTCGAAGTATAAGTATATGAGATTCCAACTCATACCGATGCTGTGGAGGCAGCCATACCTCAAAGAAAGAATAATCTGACTGATGAAATTAAGGACCCGATCCACCATTCAATTGACTGGTATTTTTTTAAACTTTATATATCACTTCATTTAATTCCCAGAGGCTTACGCTTAACACATAAGCCAACTTTCTCCAATGACCTTGAATTTGTCACAAACTGGTTTGAAGCATTGGACAAATGTTCAGAACAACTGATGGTTAGTCTTGTACAATCTCTATGTAGTCTACTCATGTCCTCTATTAAACAACAAATGAGTAGACTTTCTTCTGATCCTAAAATTAGACCCCATATATCTTCAAGGGGCACATTTAGGCAATTTGAGTACAACACAGTA
Source organism: Bufo bufo (assembly GCF_905171765.1). Taxonomy (NCBI): domain Eukaryota; kingdom Metazoa; phylum Chordata; class Amphibia; order Anura; family Bufonidae; genus Bufo; species Bufo bufo. The sequence continues at coordinate 546,050,212 of NC_053389.1, read as the reverse complement.
TACAACAAATGTAAAAAACTGCTTCGGGACATGGCAGACTACAAAACTAACAACATCAGACCATGGGAATACAAATGCCATAGGGGTCCCAACTCCAATATATAACCCCAAAAAATCTTCCAATTTTCACACTCTCAGGCTGTTCCCTCCCAGAATTACAAACAGTCACATCCACTCAAGAGCTATTCAGAAGCAGTAAAATCCACTTATTCTCTGGAAAAATCTAGCCCTATTAGGACTAGAACCTTCTTTAGAAGTAAAACTACACTTCAAAGTATCAGGTATTCCTCCAAATCCAATCAGTCATCTGATAAAATCAGTCCTCAAGATGGAGAGGAATGCCATTCTACCATCGTTAGGTGTCCTCTTCCATATACGACCCAGCCTACCTCTGTCAATTCTGACCATCAGGCTACTTCCGTTAGCATGCCTGTCACTACATCTTGTCATATAGTAACATCACCACTCTCCGCAACTTCAGTCTTGACTGATTCTTCACCACTGCCCATCAATCAGATACTTAGGACATCCCCCACTCAGTCTATCACTAACATCTCTGTCTATAGTAATAATTCATCTAGTCCAGATCATCTTTTAGCATTTCCCCCCAACTTGACGGACAATCCTCAGTCGAATCTTCTTCTCTAACAGTTTTATCAAGTCTACAATTACTGTCACCATTTCTAACACAGCAACCAATGCAACCAATCTGCCTATCACCACAGATAATACTGTTCAATCGGTTGTCCCAGAATTCAGGTTCCCAGCGAACGTTAAAAATCACAAATTGATACAGCCCCATCCCATCCAGGAAAAACAAACGGCAAGAATCAGACGAAGAGGATGTAGAGGAACTGGACACAGAAAGGCCAAACAATACCAAGAAACTAAAACCAGACATGATTCAAATATAATTAAGACATCTATAATAGATTTAAGAAATAAGGGCATTTTTAACTTATCTGATTACACATTGACACAATGTGACATTGAGGTCCTGTCTAAAGGACTCTCTTTCTGTCCAACAAATGAACCAGATCTATTTGAATTATTTGTGGATTTAAATCAGTATATAAGGAAACTCACTTTACAACGACACTTTACACTAAAAAAATTGGAGCATTCAGGTTTGCAGGCAAGCAATGGGCCACCTCCTACTGATAATGAATTAGATGATATTGAAGAACTGATCAACGAATTGGAATATGCCCCTATTCCCTCCAACTTCCGCCCTAAATCCACATTCTATCCACTAGAAAATAGAGGCCCACACCTTGAAGCCTTCTACAACATGGTGATTACAGACCTACGAGAATTGATGGAAGTTAGAACTAAATCAATACCTCAGTATAGAATACAGAATTTAAATCAATCACAACAAAAGGCCATCAAATCTCTTAGTGCAAACAGAGAAATCGTCATTAAAAATGCTGATAAAGGGGGGGATTGTTATACTCAATACAGAAGCGTATAATCAAGAGTCAATGAGGATCCTCTCAGACGAAAACTATTATAGTAGATTAAAAGGGGATCCCACATAAGAATATAAAAAAGCATTATTTGCCCTCATAAATACAGGTCTTAAAGAAAAAATTCTTAGTAAAAATTAAGCCAGATTCTTTCAAACACCTCATCCATCAATACCCTATTTCTACTATCTTCCGAAGATTCATAAAACACTGATTAATCCCTCGGGTCGTCCCATCATATCAGGGATCGACTCGCTCACCTCCAATTTATCTGCCTACATTGATACCATTCTACAAAAATACGTAGTCCACCTCCCATCTTACCTTAGAGATTCCAGTCATATAATCGCCCTTCTACATGTCGTTATTTGGAAACCAGATATGCTTTGGGTAACTATGCTTTATATAGCAACATTATTCATACATTAGGTATCAAAGCGGTAGAGACCTTCCTTCTGGAAGATTTTTTCCTTCCATCCACCCAGAGGACCTTTATCCTTGATTCAATAGATTTTATACTAAACCACAATTATTTTAAATATAGAGAGGAATATTTCCTCCAGAAATGTGGTACAGCAATGGGGACGAAATTTGCCCCGGCATATGCAAATGTATTTAGGGGGGCCTTCGAGAAGAATATAGGCCTACTTGACAATAGCAATATTATATTTTACAGACGATTTATAGATGATATTATTTTAATATGGCAAGGTGACCGTGAACCTTTAGAGGCCTATATTCTAGGATTAAACTCTAATCTGTGGAACCTTACATTCACGGCCGATATAGATACAGAATCGGCCATCTTTCTGGATTTGGAATTATGCAGTAGAGCTAACCACATAACGACGAAAACACACTTTAAAAGTGTAGATTCGAATAGTTTCCTGGACTTTAAGAGTAGTCATTATAAGCGGTGGAAACGGAATGTCCCCTATGGCCAGAAGAAAAGGGTCAGAAGGAACTGCTCGGACGAATCGGTCCTTTAAGACCAGCTCCTAGTTCTACAGAACAGATTTCAAGAGAAAGGATACCCATCTGGCCTCATTCAGGACTCCCTCAATAGAGTCCTAAAGGAAAATCAGAAGGAAAGTTTACAACCGAAAAAGAATAGAGAGGGCTCGAGACCACTGTGACCGAATTTTTTTACGAGATACAATTCAGGTTTTAAAGGATAACTGTCACATTTAGACCCTGATTTCAATTTTCATATATGTAGTTACTAATAACATGATATTCCAGAATCAGTTACTATTAGACTGACTTACCTCATATTTAATAAGATTCAGCCCTTAGCAACCAGTCTGCATAAAACTGCAATTTCACTATTCAGTTAAGATGGCCGCCACTGCCCTCACTCTGAGGCTAATCCCGCCTGCCCTCACTAGCCAGTAACAATAGCCCCCCAAAAGTGTCAGTAACCAGAGCCCTCCCCCTAAAGGGTTAATCTCCTGCAGCAAAAAGGGGTCATCTTACCACATGTTGCTTTCATTTATACACTGAGCAGATGGCAGATCTCCCTTCCCTGGTCTGCGCTGCTCCAACTCTGCATTCTCCAGCTCTGCTGAGTGAGGGAGCGTCTGCCAAGCGCAGGGACAGGGAGAAGTGCACACAGCCCAGGCACTGTTATCAGCTGCTGGGGAGGACCTGGCTTTAATCATTTACTTACAGTCCCTGGCTGTCAGTAATGTGACCCTGCACGCTGCGTGCTCCGTCCTTCAACAGATAGACGGACCATGCCTAGCAACCCGCAGGAGAAATGCTAGCACAGGCTTCCAGTATCCGTAGTTTCAGGTGCTGCACATCTCGTATCATCTGAAGGCAATCGTCTATGCTGTGAAGATACGAGATGTGCAGCACCTGAAACTACAGATACTGGAAGCCTGTGCTAGCATTTCTCCTGCGGTGTTGCTATCAGTGTGTGAAGAGTGGGAGAAGAGGGTTGCATTGACAATCCAACACAATGGGCAGCACATTGAACACATTTTATAAGTGGTCAGAAACTTGTAAATAACTCATGAAAGAATAAAGTTACGTTAAAACCAAGCACACCATTGTTTTTCTTGTGAAATTCCCAATAAGTTTGATGTGTCACATGACCCTCTTCCTATTGAAAAAACAAAAGTTGGATTAAAAATGGCCGACTTCAAAATGGCCACCATGGTCACCACCCATCTTGAAAAGTTTCCCCCCTCACATATACTAATGTGCCACAAACAGGAAGTTAATATCACCAACCATTCCCATTTTATTAAGGTGTATCCATATAAATGGCCCACCCTGTATTTTAAGCACAGGTAAAAGTAGGCAGTACAAGGAACAAAAATGTGGAATTAAGGGGTAATTGGATACACAGTGAAAAGTTGAAATAGGGCCACCAAGGTGATATTAATCACCACAATCCAATACTACAAAAAAATACACTGCTCAAAAAAATAAAGGGAACACAAAAATAACACATCCTAGATCTGAATTAATTAAATATTCTTCTGAAATACTTTGTTCTTTACATAGTTGAATGTGCTGACAACAAAATCACACAAAAATAAAAAAAATGGAAATTAAATTTTTCAACCCATGGAGGTCTGGATTTGGAGTCACACTCAAAATTAAAGTGGAAAAACACACTACAGGCTGATCCAACTTTGATGTAATGTCCTTAAAACAAGTCAAAATGAGGCTCAGTAGTGTGTGTGTGGCCTCCACGTGCCTGTATGACCTCCCTACAACGCCTGTGCATGCTCCTGATGAGGTGGCGGACGGTCTCCTGAGGGATCTCCTCCCAGACCTGGACTAAAGCATCTGCCAACTCCTGGACAGTCTGTGGTGCAACGTGACGTTGGTGGATAGAGCGAGACATGATGTCCCAGATGTGCTCAATTGGAATCAGGTCTGGGGAACGGGGGGGCCAGTCCATAGCATCAATGCCCTCGTCTTGCAGGAACTGCTGACACACTCCAGCCACATGAGGTCTAGCATTGTCTTGCATTAGGAGGAACCCAGGGCCAACAGCACCAGCATATGGTCTCACAAGGAGTCTGAGGATCTCATCTCGGTACCTAATGGCAGTCAGGCTACCTCTGGCGAGCACATGAAGGGCTGTGCGGCCCTCCAAAGAAATGCCACCCCACACCATTACTGACCCAATGCCAAACCGGTCATGCTGGAGGATGTTGCAGGCAGCAGAACGTTGTCCACGGCGTCTCAAGACTCTGTCACGTGTGTCACATGTGCTCAGTGTGAACCTGCTTTCATCTGTGAAGAGCACAGGGCGCCAGTAGCGAATTTGCCAATCTTGGTGTTCTCTGGCAAATGCCAAACGTCCTGCACGGTGTTGGGCTGTAAGCTCAACCCCCACCTGTGGACGTCGGGCCCTCATATCACCCTCATGGAGTCTGTTTCTGACCGTTTGAGCAGACACATGCACATTTGTGGCCTGCTGGAGGTCATTTTGCAGGGCTCTGGCAGTGCTCCTCCTGTTCCTCCTTGCACAAAGGCGGAGGTAGCGGTCCTGCTGCTGGGTTGTTGCCCTCCTACGGCCTCCTCCACGTCTCCCGATGTACTGGCCTGTCTCCTGGTAGCGCCTCCATGCTCTGGACACTACGCTGACAGACACAGCAAACCTTCTTGCCACAGCTCGCATTGATGTGCCATCCTGGATAAGCTGCACTACCTGAGCCACTTGTGTGGGTTGTAGACTCCGTCTCATGCTACCACTAGAGTGAAAGCACCACCAGCATTCAAAAGTGACCAAAACATCAGCCAGGAAGCATAGGAACTGAGAAGTGGTCTGTGATCACCACCTGCAGAACCACTCCTTTATTGGGGGTGTCTTGCTAATTGCCTATAATTTCCACCTGTTGTCTATCCCATTTGCACAACAGCATGTGAAATTGATTGTCACTCAGTGTTGCTTCCTAAGTGGACAGTTTGATTTCACAGAAGTGTGATTGACTTGGAGTTACATTGTGTTGTTTAAGTGTTCCCTTTATTTTTTGGAGCAGTGTATATAAAATACGACAGTTATCCTTTAATAATATCAAAATGATTTTAAAGAAGCACTGGCCGATTATATGTAAAGACCCCATTATAGTTAAAGATTTACCCAGTCATCCAACTATTACATACCGCCGAGCACACACTCTTAAGAGTCTCTTGGCACCATCTTGCTCGAAAGTTTCCAACTCTAGTCATACAACTATCATCAATACGTCCAAAAGTCAGGACAAAATTGGATCACATAAGTGTGGCTCTAAGCGGTGTAAATGCTGTGACACAATTGGAGACGGTGTAAGTGAAATAAAGATTAATAATAGTGGTGAAATAGTCAGACTCAAACATTCAATGAATTGTGGCTCAAGAAATGTGATTTATATGTTGGAGTGCCCTTGTGGCCTCCAATACATTGGCCGTACCACCCAAACACTCAGAGAGAGACTTAATCAGAATCCTTCGAAGATTAATCGAGGTTATTTAAAACACAGTGTATCCAAACATTTCTTTATTAAACATAATAATGATTCAAGTAAGTTACTACTGATACCAATAGATTGGATTCCTTATTCGTATGCCCAGCTGCGTAAGAAAGAAATGTTTTGGATCTTTTGCTTTAACATTCTAGCCCCCTTTGGGCTTAATGAGGCCCTTGAATATTGTAGCTATTGAACCTACCATGTTTTTTTGTATCTATTTTTCACTGTGCTTATCCTAATTATCAATTATTAACTATTTACTAGTTATGAACGAATCATGAACTATTAACTATTGTATATCTATGGGAATATTTATATTTTATGTTTTTATGACTATAATAGCTAATATTTACTGTCGATTATTTATGGGAATATTTATACTTATAACTATAATTGTTAATATTTATTGTCGATTACAGACTCCTGGGGTCTGTTACCCAATATGCCCCAAGGCTACTTAAGATTTTATTATTATTATTGTTATTCCTATTTTATTTTATGTATTTTATTTGAAATATTTTAATGTCTTATATATGATAAGGTATATCATTTTAAGCCATTTTGATTGATTTATTGATCTGGCCACCCCTTATTTGGTGCGTTCCATTGTGGATTGCATGATTTTAGCTTAGTGCACAAGGTCTCCTCCATTCCCTTCCATGCTACGGTGCGGTCCAGGTTGGAGCGCATCGTTAACTTGAAGTGTTATAGCTACCCCCCCCCCCCCCCTAAAGGAGGTCTAATCGCTGCGGTGCGTTCCAGGTTGGAACGCACCCAGGAATGGTGGATTCCTCCATTCCCCTCCATGTTGCGATGCGGTCCAGGTTGGAGCGCATCGTAAACTTGAAGTGCCCGAGCCACTCCCCCCTACAGGAAGTCTGTTTGCTGCTGTGCGCTCCAGGCTAGAGCGCACCAAGGAACAGTAGATTACCCAGCCGGCATAGTGGCGATGCGTTCCAGAGTGGAACGCACCGCGAACCTCACCACATATAGATGTAGCCAGGGGATGTAGACTGCCGGTTTAGCTACTGATATGGCTAAATTAGATTAGGAACAAGATTGAATTGATGAAATTCCCAAATATTAGAGTATTTTCATTTATTTGCCTTTGAACGTACTTCCTGTTTCTGGCCCCAGAGGACATGTGATCAGGAAGTCACTGCCCACAACTAAAAGCCACATGGAATCAACCAAACAAATGATATGCATCTCCTCTATATAACTGTGAGTTTTTTCTGTATTATGTTATGCTTATGCTCTTGATAAAAAAGGACTTAATTGTAATCCCCGAAACGCGTTGAGCTTTACTTTTTCTGAAAAGAATTAAACAAGCATCCTTGGTTTGAAGTTCTTAAGTTCATTTCCATCGTGAGGACGGGGTGTGTATCTATCTTACAGGCGACCTCGGCGGGGGAGGTAAGGAAGACAGGTGTCTTGAGTTTATCCCGTCTATCCTTCTCCCCGGTGAAGTAAGTCCCTTGACTTAACTTGAATCACTACTGTGTATACACTGTATGGTACGTCCTACTATACCTTCCATACTTGATCACTGGCGCGTGGGCCATTTCGTGCTGTTTTACGTGCTTCTTATATATACACTTACTCTCTCTGTAATAGTTATGTGTAATTGGCGCCTCACTACACCATTATTTGTCTTATTTGCATGTGGTACACTTAACAGTGTCCCCATGTTCTGTCCTTTTTAAGTGGGCAGCTGCCTTTTTACGTTAACGAATAACCACGACCTGGTGCCTCTACGTCAATTTCCAGTTCTCCTTTGGCGCTCTACCTATCTCTTCCCTCATTTTCCCTTCCCTGTTTATACCTTGTCCACTCATCCACTCCAATTTTTCTCTCATTTTTTACTCTTACCGTAAAGAATCCTCTTCTATGTTTGTGTACAAACCTTCTTTCCTCCAGACGCAGAGGATGTCCCCTCGTCACAGTCACAGTCCTGGGGATAAATATATGATGGGAGAGATCTCTGTACTGACCCCTGATATATTTATACATAGTAATTAGATCTCCACTCTGTCGTCTTTTTTCTAAAGTGAATAACCCTAATGTTGATCATCTTTCAGGATACTGTGTGAACCTAGCCTTACAGTTTCATTTATGGAGGATCTGCGCTCCATAAAATGACTTGCAGTTCAGGGAATGTGTAAAAAAACAACAATGGGGGTCATTTATCAATAATAACAACACACTAATGTTACAAATCAAACATGGTGATTTGTTTCACCTCATATATCAAAAGGTGCACGCTGCTTGTAAACATCAACTTGATTATCCGCTTATTTCTCTTGATTTGCGACATTTTAACACCAATGGGCGTGCTAAAATTGGATTTTTTAAAACTGAAATGCGCCATTTCCGCCACCCCTGTCCAGACCACACTTGCGACTTTTGAAGCATATTTGCGATTTTTGAAGTATATTTGAGACATTTCCAGGGGTAAATTGGGACTTTTGTCTCAGATTCCGGAGGTCTTTGTTGTTTTATTTTTGCTGAATGTGAATTTACTGACAGAATCCTGCTGTTTAGCTCATTTATATTAGATACAAATAAATGCATCCTGATTTATTACTTACCTATCACTTGTTCCCACAACAGGTTGGCTTTTTTTTTTTTCATTAAATGTGACTTTTTGATAAAAAGTCGCATCTTTATACCATAAATGCAACTTTTTACACAAAACACCATCACATAAGCTGTCTTAATTGTCCGCAACAATTTGAGCCATTTCTGCCCATAAGTGGATGATAAGGATCCATTCACGCGTCCACAAAATGGATCCGGACCCATTCAATTTCAATGGAGCCGGAAAAGATGCGTACAGCACACAGTGTGCTGTCCGCACATCCGTTCCGCAAAAAATAGAACATGTCCTATTCTTGTCCCCAGACACGTACAAGAAAAGGCATTTCTACTAAAATGTGCAAAATACGGAACGCACATAGCCAGTGTCCGTATTTTGCGGATCCGCAGGTTGTGGTCTGCAAAACACTTGCGGACGTGTGTATGGACCCTTACTGAGGTGCAACATGCGCCAATTTGACATTTATAACTAATTTCTGGCATGATGCATTCTTTATGGTGAAAATTGTGGAGAAAACAGTTGATATATTTGGTGCAAATTAAAACGCCATATGACAAAGACCAGGTGCGTTGTATCTTGTGTTGGGACATTTTGAGGAATAAGGCGCAGGTAGTGACACAACACTAATGCTTCACCCCTACAAGGCACAGTGTATCTACACATCCCGATATAAAGCCCTTTACACAGAGTCCACGTCTAGGGAAGAGGGTGCGAATGTACTGTATCAGTCAGAATCAGAAGTTCTATCCTTAGTAGGAAACTACACTTCCCAGCATGCATTGCAGTACGTGCCGCCCGCATACCCCGTGATCTTGCGTGAGTCTTTAAACCAACCAATCACGAGCCGCTGTTTTTCGTCACGTGAATTCTTCCGAGGTCAGAGGGAAGTTTGAATTGTGCAGCCGTTTCCCCGGTGTGAGTGCCCTCTCCACCGGCTCCTGTGGCAGGCAGGCTTCGCTCAGCCCCAGCTGTGTCCGCTGAGCCTTCCTTCCGATGCTCCTGCTCTCGGACTGAGCCCTCACGCTTCCAGGTGCGGTGCATAGTGTATGGTGATCCTCCATAGTGGGTGGCTGGTGCTGTGTTCTGATTACTGGAAGTGGCCCTGGTAATGGTGGCTTGGCAGTGAAACACTTAAGGTAGGTACTTAGTAGCATGCACCTTGCCGTGGGTGGTGTGCTGCATGCTAAGTGTAAAATATAGGGATGGCCAGGGTGCTGTGTGCCCAGTATTCAGTCTATGAGGGCATGGACACACATGGTGGGGCACTAAGTGGGTTAGTAAGTGATAATGTGAGTGTAACTTTGCAGTAAAACTTGTGGCCGGCCATACACTTTAGAAGGCTGTCAGCCGATCGCTCATTTGGCCGGCCGCTATTTTCCTCGGACCCTAAGTACACCTGCACACTTGGCTGAGCCTGCATGTGTTCTGAACAGGGAGAGGGGGATAAGCTGGGCACCTATGGCGCAGGTGGCTTATTTCTCACAAGAAGGATTGAGCATGTTGAAATTCAGCTGCCTAATCCTAGATCTGAAGTCGATTTGTTCAAAACTTAGTTTGGATACTGTACAGAGCTCTGTCTCAATATAGCAGTCAAAGGTATGGGCTCCAGTGAGGTGAAGTGAGTCTCTCGGGACTTTGGGAATAACTCCAGCCATCGAATTTTCAATAGAGATGGCCTTGCTGTTCGCCCAGCGGTCGTTTCGTGGCGAACTTTGCTCGTTCGCGGTTCTCAGAACGGGCGAACATATGGCGATGTCTGCCGGCGCCATATTTTTTTGCATTGTGCAGAACTCTGACCCATGACACATCCATCAGGTAGGACAGGACAGCCAATTGAGATGTTTCAGCACATGGACATACCCCCACCCTATCACAGAACCCAATCTGGCCGCCATTTTACATTCAGTGTTTTGTCAGTGTAAGGGAGAGGTTGCTGTGTGGAGCAGGGACAGGAGGTTAGGGACCCAAATCGCTAGCTAATAGGGCCACAAAAGTCCCTTTTAAGGACTGGTATAGGTGTGCTATCGATAGGTGTGATATACTTATAATATACTTTCTAACACAGAAAGTATATTATAGTGCATTTGTATTGTGCAGCAGTTGTGTGCGGTTCTGCTGCGATACTGCAGCTACACAGAGTGAATAACACTATTGGAATAACTAATTGAAACTGGTGCAACAGTTGCCCCGAAATTAAGCCCTAGCCCTATTTTGCAGGGTTTTGGGAGTAGGGCTTAAATATAATCCCTACTCCAAAGATAAACCCTAGATAAATGTTATATTTCTGGAAGTGTGGGTGATTCAGCAGCTCAGGAGCGCTCACTAATGGCTCTTGAGCTGCCAGGGCGGGCAGGCAGGACCTCAGTGCCGGAAGTCTCCGCTCTCCCAGCTGATCGCAGGCATTAACCTTCAGTGAAGCCACTAGCCCGCGCATACACGGCGGCTTCGCTAAATGCAAAGTTATGGCGGCAGCCACTCTTCCATCTTCCGTACGGGTACATCGCTGGGTGGTCTGGACAGCTTCTCTACCCTGTACTGCTGCCAGCCCGCACGTTCTAACAATGAGGCAGCCTGGTGCTGGAGGTGCTGATTGGTGAGCGCGTCCTGCTCCCTCCCCCACCACCAATCAGCACCCTGTCATCTCTCGTGCCGGATATCCCTGGTTTTTTGTTCAAGCATAAATGTGATTGTTGTTCATGGAGCCAAAATAAGCCCTAACCCTTTTTTCGGAGAAAAAAAATTATAAAACCCAGTCTTATTTTTGGAGAAACATGGTATATACCTGCTTCCACAAATACTGCTCTTCTCTAGGGACTTTGGCACAGGGTCATTTAGAAAACGACAGGCAGATGAAGAGGCAGGCAATTCCCAGGGGGTGGTAGGGGTCAGGCACGTGCACCAGGCTGGAGCCGAAGTGGGAAGTTGAAGAAGGTGCGTGCGTTTACGTCAAAGGATGCACCAGAGTTGGTTGAGTGGCTCACTTAGCCTTCCTCTTCTGCACCCTCCTCACTCTCTGTTAGGTGCACCCCCAAAGACACCACCACCACCACCATAGCCCCTCCACTCGAGTCAGAGGAATTATTTTCCCATCCATTCCCAGACCATACCGATGCGCAGCCATTCTTGGTGAGGTCTGGGAATGGTCCTTCAGGCTGTGGACCCCCCCTAATTTTTCACTCTGGGATATCTCCTGGTGCTGTCATAGGACGAAGGGATAAATGAGCATTACGTACCGGTAATGTTGTTTTCCGGAGTCCATGACAGCACCACTTTAATTCCCCCCCCCCCCCCCTTTTCTTTTCCACCTTACTCTTCCATTCGGTTCTTTTTGGTGTTGGATCCTGCATCACTGGGTGTGCAGTAAAAAAAATAAAAGCTATAGTACTAAACTCGGATAATGACCGAAACCATGGGATGGAGCTGGTCCGGATGTACTGAAGATGTCTCTTGTCTCGTCTATGAAAACCACTCAGGAGGAGGGGTGTCTGTGAAGATTTATACTTGTGGGTTTCCTGTCCTGGGAGGTGGATCCCTCTTTCCTGGACTCCGGAAAACATTACCGGTACGTAATGATGATGATTTTTCTCACCCTTTCTGGATTAATAGCATTGTCTAATATGCTATTCTATACTTTACGCAAAATTGGCTAGCTGACACATACAGGCCAGATGTACGCACAAAGGAACATCCCCTTGGCCTTCGCGATGAAATGAGGACTATTGATACATTGAGTAAATCTGCTACACGCAGGGATGCCCAACCTGCGGCCCTCCAGCTGTTGCAAAACTACAATTCCCAGCATGCCCAGACAGCCTACAACTATCAGCCTACAGCAGGGCATGGTGGGAGTTGTAGTTTTACAATAGCTGGAGGGCCGCAGGTTGGGCATCCCTGTGCTAGAGGCTTTCCCAGCGCATATACTTATTAACGGAGCTCTCTGTCATAATTGACTAAGGGTACCCATCCATCACCACCCATTTGCTGACAGTGGTGGGAGATCCCTCTGTAGGTGCATGGATGGTGAGGAAGGTATGGGTGATATGAAATGCTTCTATTACCTTAATTCACCTTTCCTCCCATCCTTTGGTTGCCCCGATTCTCAAAGCTGCACTGAAATACAGTCCGTTGTGCGGTGCTAACATAATGGAGAGAACTCCTGTGTAGTTTTCTCCCAAATCCAATACTTTGTACTCTGATAGGGCTCTGTAAATTTAATGCACGTTCATAAAGCTGGCGTTTTATGTTTTGGGGCTCAGAAATTATTTCTGATTACTCAAATGATTTAGCAATAAAGAAATAGATTTTCCCAGTTTCCTCTTCTTTAATAAAGATAACATTTAGACTTCAGTGTTCAGCTACATTAAAGCGTACGGTTATTCAAATATGCTGTATAATAGCTTAAATTAAAAAGTATAGTAAACTTAAAGGGGTTTTCTGGGATTTTAATATTGATGACCTCTTCTCAGGATAGGTGATCAATATCAGAATGGCGGGGGTCCAACACCCAGAGCTCCCGCCGATCAGCTGGTTGAAGAGAAGGCGCGCGCCATGCCAGGACTGCCTTCTCTTTATTGTTTACCTGCTCGCCATCGATATCAGTGGTGAGTAGGTGTAACTACAAGAAGCCATCCCATTCACTTTTATGGGATGGCTCTGTAGTATTCAAGTGTATAGGAACGTGCTGTCACATAGACGTGAATAGGACAACTTCTTGTAATAACACCTACTCACCACTGCGATGGCGAGCAGGTAAACAATTAATTGTTCTGAGAAATAAGTGAATATTGTGTTCAGTGTGAGATTGTGAACCACATGCAAACAAGAGAGAATTTGATTGGCTGTCCATCTTTGGTTCTTTGGACATTGTGACATCAGACACATTATATAAGGAGCTGCAGAGCTAACATTCTCTTGAGGGTTGTAGTTGACAGTGGAGTATTTTCAGTGTTGGTGAGCAGTTTGTACACATTGAATATGGACAGTGAGGACTACCCAGATGAGAAATGGAGGAAGAAAGTTGAGGAGGCAGAGCCAGCATTCTGGCCTTCTCAATTTGGAGAGGTCTTTTGGCCCAGTCTAGAGACCATTCCTGACGAGGAAGAGAATGAGGAAGGAGAGTGGATACAGGATGACGAGGAAGAAAATGGAGATATGGACAAGCAAGACAACATCATTGGACTGAGAAGATTCCAAAATTGCTTTGACCTTGATAAAATCGGTGAGGAAGAGGAGGAAAGTGAAAAGATCCATAAGAGAAGAAAGTGGTGGATTCCAAAATGTCTCAGAAAGAACAGCAGAGGAGCAAAGGCCCAGAAATCAGGATTTCTTAGTGCAGTCTTCTGCTGTTGCAACATCAGGACATTGAAATAAAGGACTTAACATCAAAAACAGTTCCACCATGATAACAGCAGACGTTCATAATAACATCAGTATTTAATGATAATCTTGGACTTACCATCAGTGACCAGGCACCTGACAGAAGACCTGCAGGGCTGGAGTTACCGTGAACATATCATCTGAGAGTTTTTAAGCATTCACGGATTTAATCGTTTATTGTTATTATTTTTATTTTATTAACTCTTAAAAAATAAAATAGTTTTCTCTCGGCTCATGTGCTTTCTGGCTTTCTGTCTGGTATATTATGGTCAAATCTTGTTAGTTGTGGAATGTGGGGAGGGTAGACAATCTGGGTTACATCCATTGTGGGAGCTGTATTCATGGCTATATTAGCTAGTGAAAGTATTGACCGTTAGAGAATGTGTCACCAGTTTTATGGGGTCCTAAGGGAAACATATACTAGTGACAGATCCTTACTTTCTTTAGTTGACCCTGACACTTTACTAAAACCTTGTATTGCATGCCGATGAGTCCCATATTCATAAGCTCCTGGCTTTTTCTGCCCACCTGCTGCTGATTCAGTTGGAAAAAACTGATTAGTCAGTGGCAGGGGGCACAGAAAGCCAGGAGCTCATGAATATCCGGACTTGTTAGCATATACTGGAGCTGTAAGGGCCCGTTCACACGGCGGTTTTTATCGCATAATGTTGATGTGAACAGCTGCGCCGAAATGTTGCCGAAAACCCATTGGCAGCCGCTTCCTTTCTTCCTCCTATTCACTTGAGAGCCACAGATGGGATCAGAACATAGAGCCGCTAACTAGATGTGGCACTAGTGGATTTGATGCAGGGTAAGGGAATATGCTCAATTTTACCTACACGGGCAGTATTGTAAAAAGAAATGTGGATGATACAGGAAGGGGTTAAATGTTAGTTTTCTGTTCAGGTCAGTATGTGTTTTGTGTCTTTATTTAAAGGGATTTTCCAGGATTTTAATATCAGATCAGCGTTGGTCCAACATGAGGCACCCCCGCTGATCAGCTGGTTGAAGAGAAGGCCGCACTTCCTTCATTGTTAACCTGCTCGCTGTCAACAGCTCAGCGGTGACCAGGTGTAACAGCAAGTCATCCCATCCACTTCAATAGGACTGCTCGTTCTTATACACTTGAATATGAGCAAGCCGTCCAATCAAAAATAACGGGGCACCTGCTTACCGATGCGATGTCGGCGACAAGCAGGCATCCCTGGCACAGCGCGTATCCTTCTCTTCAACCAGCTGATGGGCAGGGTTCAACCGATCTGATATTAAAATCCCAGAAAACCCCTTTACTTTTGTTTTGTAGGAAGGTATTTATAATGTGCATTACATACGGTATATTTACATTTTATTGCAATAATTGATAGCTCTACTAGGAAAAAAAGTGTTTCAGATGGGAATCCCTTAGGCTAGATTCACACTAGCGCTTGTATTTTCAGCAGGATTCTAGACATATTTGCTGGGCTGTGGCCAGATTTCTTCTGGTCCCCATTATAGTTAATGGGGAAGTTTGGCAACGGTGTAGCTTCTGGCAATGCAGAGAGATCTGGCAGGTTATCCCCTGCTGGGAGTACAAGCGCTAGTGTGAAGCTAGCCATACTGTTTTAGATCAGGTAAATATGGTGTTAGTTACACTCTGGCTGATACTTTGTTGCAACAATGTATTTCCGTTATTTAAGACCTGAAAGCCGGGTCTTTTTGTACTTGCCCAATTTGAACAGTGATACCCCAGATTGCTATGCCATGGAGCCCATTCGGATAACGAAAGACTATGTGAAAATAAAGACTTTGGCTCCATGGCGATTCTACTGTATTCGTGTAGTCTGAGTGCCATTTACCTAATATGCACTCGGACCGGAGCTATCTGAGGATGTGTTACATGTCTGTTTACTGTAATGGTTGTGACATTGTATGTTTGAGTAGTGATTTCTGTCCTGTTGTCCCCACATGTATAGTGGCGATTTCCCTTTGTCCTGAGAGATAATGGAATTACTCCTCGGTTGTCTCCAGGGTACGTGTCTGTTTACTGCAAGGGTTGTGACATTATATGTTTGAATGGTGATTTCGTTCCTGTTGTCCCCACGTGTATAGTGGCGATTTCCCTTTGTCCTGAGAGATAATTGAATTACTCCTCGGTTGTCTCCGGGGCAGAGGTCTGATGAGGAAGAGGAGGTAGTAACGGCAGCCACCCAGCGGTCTGACGACAGTACCCAGATCAACCCAAGGAGGGTGGTCCCCGCTGTTGCTGCCTGCTCCGAGATCTCTAATGTCAGTGGTGGTGAAGATGACGAATCTGATGCTGACATGTCAATGGAGGTCACGTGGGTGCCCACAAGAGAGGAAGAGAAGGGGAGTTCAGAGGGAGATACGGAGCAGCAGATAGGAAGGAGAAGGAGAAGCAGGCAGAACTTACAGTGCACAGGAGGCAAAAAGCAGACTGCTAATGTATCTGGAACAAGGCATCCACCATGCACAGTCACATCTGGCGCTCCCAGGACGCTGGCACATGCCTCCGCAGTGTCGGGTTGTTTTAACGTGTCCGCTGCTGACAATGGTGTTGCCATCTGCATCCTCTGCTGTCAACGCATAAGTCGCGGTAAGCCCCACACTCACCTAGGGACAACCGCCTTAAGAAGGCACCCGGTTTCCCATCACTGAGCCTAGTGGGAACAACAGTCAGAACCCACAAAGCCACACTCCCGGCGCTACCCGTCCTGCCTCTTCTCCTTCTCCTCTCTCCTCCCATTTGTCCTCCACTCCACCTTCCACCGTGCAGTCGTCGCATTCATCTGGCACAAGGCAGGCTTCCCTGGCCCAAATGTTCAAGCAGGCAAAAGGATTATCCAGAGTCATCATTTTTCTACAACGGCTGACTACTGGCTTGTCTGAACTGCTAGCCTGCCAACTACTGCCATATAAACTGGTGGACTTGGAGGCCTTTAGAAAATCTGTGGCCATTGGCACACCGCAATGGAAGGTCCCCGGAAGGAAATATTTCTCTTAGAAGGGCATCCCTAAACTATATGGTCACGTTCAGCGGCAAGTGAATGAATCTATGACAGTGTCAGTGCCAAGATACATCTGACCACAAACACGTGGTCTAGCAAACATGGGCAGGGAAGGTACATAACTTTTACTGCCCACTGGGTAAACCTTCTGATGGCTGTCAAGCATGCAACCCGTGACACCCGTGTGGATTTGGTATTACCGCCTTGGATTGCATGCAGTCCTCCTCCTCCTCCACCTCCAAAGTGGCACACGTCCTGAACTTGGTCATGCAGCCATTTGTTGCCAAATTCCCCGGGGTCCAGCAGGGCTGTGGAGTCGGTAGATAAATGGTCTGACTCCTCAGTTTTTGGTACTTCTGACTCCTCTGTATTTAATATGCAAATGTATTTTATACATTCCTTGAAGGAAAGAAAGGCAACATACATGTCATTACCACAGAACTACTGGCTAGGAAGCTGCTGCCTTCTCCTTTGTGTGCTGATCTTCTGCTGAAGATGGGGCAGTGGGAGGATCCAGGACGGGGCATTTATTGTAAAACATGATTTCCCTAGTAGAATCCCATAGTCATGTTTAAAGTTTAAGCTAGCAATCTGAGTTTACAAGGTTTTATAGCCTTAGCTGAATGACAGCAGTTTTTCAAATGGTTTACAGCTTCAGTCTTGAACTATTGACTATCCATTCCCTTCACTTATACAAGTGTCTCTAGTCCTGCAAGAGGCTAGGTTAACCATGGGCGTTGCGTTCCCTGTAAAAGCGGTACACAAGACAATGGAAAGTAGAAGTATTGCCGCTCCTTGGCCTTTATTCTTACAGTAAAGAAGTACCATATTTTTTGCAAAAGTGGGGGAAAAATAAAAGTGCATCTTATGGGGGCGAATGCTGCGACCGTCCGGTGAATAGGCTGAGAGGGAGGAGGGGCTGGTGGCCGGCATCTGTTTCTGTAATGGCAGCGGGGCCTGGTGCAGTCACTGTATTCTACTACACCGGGCCCCGCTCACTGTAGTATACGGTAATCATATCTAACTTGTGGGTATTAAAGTATTCCAATCATCTTAAATCTAGCGCTGTACTACTTACTACTAACTTCTTGGCAGTCAGGAGGCCGGGTGGGTGCTCGTAGCGTAGCTCACTACGTCACGCGCTTGCCCTGCCCCCACTTTATGAATGAAGCAGGCACCGGGCCCCGCTGCCATTACAGAAACAGATGCCGGCCCCCATTCACTACACAGGGACACTGTTATGGGGGGGGGGGATCTGTGGATGACACATAAGATAAGATGCTATATATATGTCACCCACAGATGCCACCCATAACAGTGCCACCCACAGACCACCATTAGTTCAAAACCCACCAAAAGCACACCTTTTGGTTCAAAATATTTTTTTTCTTATTTTCCTCCTGGGGTCCAGGACGTCTTGCGGCAGGCCAGGAAAATCTCTGGCCATTTTAGAAGATCTTACACGGTAATGGCTCACCTTGCTGCCGTTCAGCGGCGACACCACTTGCCCGTCAGACGTCTGATTTGTGACAGCCCGACTCGCTGGAACTCCACCTTGTATATGCTTGATGGGCTGCTCCAGCAGAAACGTGCCGTTAAGGACTACCTGTACGAACTCTGCGGCAGGACAGGTTCTGGGGAGCTTGTTTTTTTTCACTTGCATGATCCCCTGAAGACACTGGGTATCCAGCGAAACATGTCGGGATGCAGGGTGCATATGTGTATGTGATTTTTAGGCTCGGTGGCAGTGAAGGAGCTCCAGGTATAGGAGCAAATTATAGCTAATATAGAAATGGGAACAAGGTAACTACAAGCTGCAATAAAATGTAACTGCTGTGAAGCAATATTAACAGTAGCACTAATTTATATCGTGTTTTTTTTTAAGAGAGATTTTATTAAAAATTCAACCTCACATGAAACAAGACGTAGTTAGGTTCTAATGGACTATTTCTTAGTTCACTAATATAGTTAACGTCGACATGTGCTGAGAGGTCGCATCAAATTGTAGTTGTTTTTTTTTCACCGCGCCAGTGGCTGCTCATTGCTCATGCGCGACGCATGCAGACTTCTGCGGCCATTTGATAGGAATTCCACACCCCTGTGGTGATCTCATCGCTCGACGCCCGGGACATGCAGTTCCGGGCGCCGGGCAAGTAGTTTGAACAGTTGTTTAGCCCTGTGCGGGCAAGTAGCAGGGACATGTCGGTTGGGCAGTAATAGGAGCGGTCATATGCTAGCCGCTAGCTGACCGCTCCTACATCTATGTCAGCCTGCCCCTGCATCGTGCATATGAGTACCGTACATATCACTTCCTGCAGGCGGCCCCCGCTCCTCCTGACTCCTGTATCAAAGTCTCCGCCCACCTGCCAGCACAGGAGCGCACAGTAAGTCAGCACACCGTCTCCAGAGACTGAGTAATTGCAGGCCAAGATGGGAGAAGAGGAGTGAGAGACCCCACGGCCCCCTGCAGATGAGCGTTCCTCCCGGAGCCTGTCCACATCGCAGCTCCCAGCCTGAGCTGCAAGCGCTGACTGGGGTCACATAGCATTATACTGATTTATGATGCTATGTAACCCTTACAGTTCTGGAATGTGTTGGATAACACTGACAGCATTATGTCAGTGTTATCCAATACATTCCAGAACTGTAAGGGTTACATAGCATCATAAATCAGTATAATGCTATGTGACCCCCAGCAGCGCTTGCAGCTCAGGCCGGGAGCTGCGATGTGGACAGCCTCCGGGAGGAACGCTCATCTGCAGGTGTGTCAGAAATAAAGGTTGTGCTGTCTGTCTTCTGAGGCTCTGGCCCTGCCTGCAATCTGCACTGCACGTGGTACTTGATAAACTATAATGTCTCCTTGTGGCCCCCGCCCCATACAGTATAACATCTCCTTGTGGCCCCCGCCCCCATACAGTATAACATCGCCTTGTGGCCCCCGCCCCCATACAGTATAACGTTAGTATAAGTTCAGGACAAGTAGATGGTCATGAGGGACAAGTAGATTGAGCCCCCACTTTAGTCCTTCGAAAAGTAGTTTTTTTATTTTTATTTCCACACCCCTGCACCAAACTGGTCAGTCGCAGCCAGGGCGCCATCAGTGACATCGTACCTTACACCTTCTTTCTGGAGCGTGCATTGCGTCATGTCATTGATCAAGCCGTCAAGGAGCAGGAAGATGAGTAAGGTGCAATGCTGGATGAATTCACAGGGGGGGGGGGGGGGGGGGCTACTCCATCTGAGACAAGTCTGCAGGAGTCAGAGGAGGATGGTGCCTGGGGGGAGGAGGAGGAGTAAGAAGGCTTTAAACTTTTCTGGGATCCCTGGTGTTGTCCTTGGATGGAGGGAGGAGACAGAGGACCACATTCTCCTGGGTGATGAGCAGGAGCCAGGGAGCTCCACTGTTTCCAATTTAGTGCAAATGGGGGCCTTCATGCTCCAGTGTTTTGAAGAGGGACCCAGTATAAAAAGCATAAAGGGCAAGGACCAGTACTGGGTGGCAACGTACTTAGACCCCAGGTACAAACACAAAATGGCGGACATGTTACCAGCATCACAGAGGTCTGTCAGAATGCAGCATTTCCAGGCTTTGCTGTGAGAGATTCTGCATTCTGCTGTTGCGGGCGCTGGCAGAGGAATTTCCACCCACAGTGAAACAGGTGTGGGTACCAATCCTACCGCGCCTGCAAGAAGAGGGCGGTTTGAAGATGTGTTGGTCACTTGGGATATGAGATCATTCTTGCAGCCAACCCATTGACAGCCGCCCTCTGGATCCAGCCTCGGAACACCTAGACCGACAGGTGTCCGACTACATCGGGTTAACGGCTGATGTGGACGCGCTGAGAAGCGAGGAACCCCTTGACTACTGGGTGTGCAGGGTTGACCTGTGGCCAGAGCTGGCACAATTTGCCATGGAACTCTTGGCTTGCCCCTTGTCGAGTGTCCTGTCCAAAAGGACGTTCAGCGCAGAAGGGGGGATCGTAACCGATAAGCGCACTCGCCTAGCTCACGACAGTGTGGACTACCTCACATTTCTAAAAATTAATGAAGCATGGGTCTCGGAGGAATTAAACACCTGTGATGACCACGTTTAATTGCATTTCCTCATGCCAGCCCACACATCCGCTACCACCCAGAAAAAAGAATAGTCCCTGTCTTATGTAAATACAGTGGCATAAAAGTCCTTTTCTGTCCGTTCAATGCCTAATGTTTGGGGCCACGGAGGAAGTCAACACCTATGACGACCACATGTTATCGAATTTCAACTACTATCATTTGGGTTTTTTTCAAGAGGGGGGCTTTCGTTAGCCATGTTTTTAATCCAATTTTATATTTTTTGTTCTTTTAAACATATGTATTTGACATCTATTTGTACTGGCCTGCAGTAAAATTTATATCCAATGACGTCTAATATACCTCCAGCCACATAATTGGGGTCCGTTCACATGTCCGTATGTGTTTTGCGGATCTGCAAAACATTGACACCGGCAATGTGCGTTCCGCGTTTTGCTGACCACACATCGCCCCTGAGGAAGCAAGAGGCGAAACCCAGGTCGGGCGTTTTATCTGTAATTGATATTCTGGATACAAGCCTGCGTTTGTGAGTACAATAAGTGTTTTTTTCCGATACACTTGGGGTATTGCACAATATGTTTTATCTTTTATATAAGGATGCCTTGGTGACTGGAGATTACCGATTGGAATCTGTGACTAGGTTGCTGAGAAAACGCTGACTTTGGATGTTATATTTCTACGTTCATGAGTCTACGGTGTGGTGAATAGCGCGGACCTGAACTTTATTTATTTTTATTGGAACTTGAAGGAAAATAGGACCTACGCCCTTAATTCAGGACTGCAGCTAGGAAGAGAAAAAAAAAACATGACTACAAACTTTAATTTCTCGCCCATATTCCTTGGGGGACACAGGAAACCATGGTATAGCTCTGCTCCCTAGGAGGCGTGACACTAAGTGAAAGCTGTAAGCCCCTCCTCCATCAGCTATACCCTTCAGCCTGGAGAGAGAGACTGCCAGTTTTTTGCTTAGTGTCCAAGGAGGCAAGACACTCCCTGCTTAGGCAGGGTTGCTTTCCTATAATTTTTTATTTTTTGCGTTCTTTGTTGTTTTTAATTCGGTTTTTTTCTACTTGCAGGGACAACAGAGGCGCACTAGACCCCTCTGTTTCTCCCGGGGTTGAGTTGCGCCAGTGCCGGTAATGCCGCACTGCCGCCTCCCCCACAGAAGACAAGGTGGACCAGGGCAGCCTCGCTCCCCTGCGTCCCGCCAGCTCAAGGGTCGCCCGCACGCCAAGTCCCTCCCCCGGCTTCCTGCCACTGCGGTGCCAGTAGCTGAAGGGGCGACCCTGCTGGACGGATTGAGGGTGAAGACAGCGGATGGTGAGAGTGGCTGTTCCCCCCCCCCCCCCCCCCCCCTTTTCCTCTCCCTCCCACCGCTGCTACGTCTACGCTTGAAGACTCAAGCGTTTTTTTCCATACATCATCAACCCCCCCCATAGGCATAACTGGGCCGACAACTTTTACCGGGCATCATTTGGGGGGACTTCGGTCTTCTCCAGCGGCAGGGCATCAGGGGGACGGCTGTGGGCAGGAGGCCGTCTGCCACATCCAGGCGCGGCCGGGGCCGCTTACTTGGCGCGAACGGCGCCATTTTAGCTTGGCCGGCACTTCATCCTTCTCGGGGGTTAAATCATATTGCCGCGCGCGCGCGGCTCTACCTTCTCCTTCAGCGCGGCAGGGGGGGGGCGGAGCTTCCTACATGCGCTCCGCTGCTTCCTGTTTCGTCAGGCTCCACATCTCTAGTGCTGCGTGGAATCCTCTCTGCCGTCCGATCCTGAAGCTCTTCATCTCCGTGCCTGCTGCCACTCCTCCACAGCCTCCTTCAGTCTGCTGCCCTTACTGCTGCCGCTTGCGCTGTCCGCGGGTCTGGTAGGACTGTTAACTCCCTCCGTGCCACCAGTGCTGCTGCCTGGGTGTAATCACTGGGGCCCCCCCCTTTTAAGCGCAACATTTTTTCCACCATGTCAGACCCTTCTGCAGCCGCCAAGCCTTGGTACCATGCCTGTACCGCTTGTAGGGAACCCTTTCCCCGGGGGCAGTCTGATCCGCACTGTCCTGCATGCCGGGCTCCACCGCAGCCTCAGTCGCCCGCTGTGTCGCTCCCTGCTTCCTCTGACCCGCCTGACTGGGCTAGATCCCTGTCCCAGGCCGTGGAAAGCCTCACCCATGTCGTGGGCCGCCTAATAGTCAGGCCGCCTACCCCGCAGGATGCCACTCTTACTGTCGCACACTCCGGGTCCACCGCTTCTGCCGCTGCGGCGGGTTCACCCTCTCTTAGTGACCCTTCCCGAGCTAGGCACTCTCAGAAGCGTTTTAGAGTAGAGCGAGCCTCCTCCTCAGATGCCTCTCTCTCTCCGCCACGCGTGCGCACTCAGACGGGCCTCTCCTCTCCAAAGGATTCGCCCTCTGAAGGTGAATTGGCGGCTTCGGATTTGGAAATGGACTCGGCCCTGCGTCCAAGCTAGCCTCAGCGATGGGTCAACTCATCTCTGATATTCGTGACACCTTTAAGGTGCAAGATGACCCCCCTAGCTCTGACGCAGCTAGCGTCTCCTTTATCAGACCCAAGCAGGCCTCCAAAGTCTTTCCAATCCACTCTGATTTCTCCTCCGTGGTGTCTAAGGCTTGGGCTCGCCCGGACGCCCGTTTTGTCAATCCCAAGAAGCTGGATATTTGCTATCCTTTTCCAGCCGATGTTGTGGCCACCTGGTCGTCCCCACCCAAGGTGGACCCCCCTGTGGCCCGTCTGTCAAAGAACACGGCCATCCCTGTTCCCGACGGGTCCTCTCTTCAGTCAGCGGAGGACCGTCGCATGGAGACCCTTTCCAAGGGCATTTTTGCTGCCTCCGGTTCTGCCCTCAGACCGGTTTTTGCTTCTGCCTGGGCAGGTAAAGCAATCTCTGCTTGGGGTGTGCAGCTGGAGCAGGAGTTGGACTCGGACGTCCCCATCCAGGACCTACGTTCCTTGGCCCAGCTTATTGTTCGGGCTGGGAATTTTGTTTGCGAGGCCTCCCTTGATGCGGGAGCCCTTATAGCACGCTCCTCCGCCCGTTTCCGTCAGGAGGGAACTCTGGCTAAAGGTTTGGAAAGCGGACGCTGCCTCCAAACGTTCCTTGGCGGGGCTACCTTTTGCGGGTTCCCGCCTTTTCGGGGTCCGCCTAGACTAGCTTATTTCGGAGGCCACGGGTGGTAAAAGCACCCATCTTCCTCAACCCCAAGCCAGGGGCGCCCCCCGCGGACGCCCTGGTGCGTCTCGTTTTCGGTCCTCCCGCAGGACCTCTGGGGCTCCCCCTGCAGCTGCCGCTTCGGCCCCTCCCCAGGATAAGCGTAGGAAGCCGTTTTTTCGGGCGCAGCCCTCCTGGCGCAGGCCGCAGGCTGCCCGCACACCCACAGCAAAGCAGTCCTCTGCCTGAAGGTGCGCCCCCACCCACCCGGGTGGGGGGCCGGCTCCTCATTTTCAGGGACGTCTGGATGGCTCACGTCTCCGACGCCTGGGCTCTCGAAATTGTGTCTTCTGGATACAAAATCGAATTCGCGTCCTTCCCTCCAGATCGGTTCTTTCGCTCCCGCCCGCCGCGGGACCCGAAAAGCGCGGCCGCGTTCTCCGCGGCTGTTCAAGCCTTACTGGACAGGGGGGTGATTACCCCCGTTCCTCTAGAGGAAAGGTTCCAAGGGTTCTATTCGAACCTCTTTGTAGTTCCCAAGAAGGGAGGTTCGGTGCGGCCCATTTTGGACCTCAAAAGGCTCAACCGTTTTCTCCTCCTTCGACGGTTTCGGATGGAGTCCCTCCGTTCTGCGGTGGCTTCCCTGGAGCGGGGAGATTTCATGTCTTCCATCGATATACAGGATTCCTACCTCCATGTTCCGGTAGCCCGGTGTCACCATCGCTTCCTCCGATTCGCCGTGGGGGACCTTCACTTCCAATTTGTCGCCCTTCCCTTTGGGCTGGCAACAGCCCCCCGGGTGTTCACCAAGGTCCTGGCCCCGGTTTTGGCCTTACTCCGCTCCAGGGGTGTTTTTCTGCTACCGTACTTGGACGATATCCTCATCAAGGCTCCGTCCCTTTCTCAAGCGGTTGCCAGCGTGGATCTCACTCTAGAGACCCTGGCGAGGTTCGGTTGGGTCATCAACTTCCCCAAGTCCTCCCTTCCCCCCTCCAGACAACTGGTCTTCCTGGGAATGCTTTTAGACACGGGAGCGGCGGAGGTACGTCTTCCCTCGGAAAAACGACTGACCCTCCGGGCGATTCGGGGTCTCCTTCTCCACCGTCGACCGTCCTTCCGCTTCTGCATGCGGGTCTTGGGGCAGATGGTTGCCTGCTTCGAGGCGATCCCATTTGCGCAGTTTCACTCCCGCCCTCTCCAACGGGCGATCCTCTCCTCCTGGGACAAATCGCCGGAGTCTCTGGACCATCCCTTCCGTCTATCGCCTCCGGTGCGGTCATCTCTCCGCTGGTGGTTACAGGCCCCTCTTCTGGGCAAGTCCTTTCTGCCGCTCAACTGGTTGGTGGTTACAACCAATGCCAGTCTCTTGGGCTGGGGAGGCGTGTTTCCTCCCCGATCCGTCCAGGGCATTTGGTCTCCATCGGAGTCCAAACTCTCGATCAATGTCCTGGAGCTGAGAGCGGCCCTTCTGTCTCTGCGACACTGGACTCATCTGCTGAGGGGTCATCCAGTTCGTGTGCAATCGGACAACGCCACGGCCGTGGCGTACATAAACCACCAGGGGGGCACTCGCAGCGATGCGGGAGGTCACCAGCATTCTCCGTTGGGCGGAAGCCCACGTCCCGGCTCTATCTGCAATTTTTATTCCAGGGGTGGACAATTGGGCGGCGGAGGTGTTCGAGGCCATTTGCCTTCGTTGGGGCATGCCGGACGTGGACCTCATGGCCTCCAAGTTCAATCACAAGGTCCCCGCCTATCTGTCCAGGGATCCGGGAGCTTGCGGAGCCGACTCCCTCGTTCTTCCTTGGCGAGGCTTCGCGCGTCCATACATATTCCCTCCCATCCCACTCCTGCCCAAGGTCCTTCGGAAGATCGCGGCGGAAGGCGTCTCGGTGATTCTGGTCGCTCCGGACTGGCCCCGCCGGTCTTGGTACGCCGACCTCATGCTGCTCCTGGCAGACGCGCCCTGGCCGCTGCCCGCCAGGGAAGATCTTCTCTCTCAGGGACCGATCTTCCACCCGCGTTTAAGGTCCCTACGTTTGACGGCGTGGTTGTTGAGACCACCGTCCTGACACGTAGGGGTTTTTCTGCGGACGTCGTCCGCACCATGATCCGCGCCCGTAAGCCGTCCTCTTCTAGGATCTATTATAGGACCTGGAGGACCTATTTGGGGTTCTGTGCCGATCTGGGGATTCCTCCGCTCCGCTCCGCTTTTCTCTCCCTACCGTTTTGTCCTTCCTTCAGAGTGGCCTTGCCCAAGGTCTGGGTCTTAGTTCTTTGAAGGGTCAGGTGTCTGCGCTGTCCATTTTGTTTCAGCGCCCACTGGCCCCCCTTGGTCCTGTCAAGACTTTCCTTCAGGGCGTGGCTCACGCGGTTCCTCCGTACCGCCCTCCGGTACTGCCCTGGGACCTGAACCTGGTTCTCTCAGCGCTCCAGGCTTCTCCTTTCGAGCCTCTGCGGACTGTTTCCTTGCGGCTTCTGTCCTGCAAGGTTATTTTCCTTGTAGCCGTCACCTCTCTTCGGAGGGTGTCCGAATTGGCTGCACTCTCCTGTCTGGAACCTTTCCTAGTGTTCCACCAGGACAAGGTGGTTCTTCGTCCGGTCCCTTCCTTCCTTCCTAAGGTGGTCTCCGCCTTTCATCTGAACGAGGACATCGTTCTCCCCTCCTTGTGTCCTTCCCCTTCCCACCCCCGGGAGAGGAAGCTTCATCGCCTGGACGTTGTCAGGGCGCTCAAGGTTTACCTGGAGGTAACCAGCTCTTTCAGGCGTACTGACTCGCTCTTTGTGGTTCCGGAGGGGTCGCGCAGAGGGATGGCGGCGTCCAAAGTTGCTATCGCCCGTTTTGTCAAGATGGCTGTTACTGAGGCTTATCTCGCCGAGGGCAAGGTTCCGCCCCTTGGTGTTACCGCTCACTCCACTAGAGCGGTCGGGGCTTCCTGGGCTCAGAGGAATCGGGCTTCTACGGAGCAGATTTGCAAGGCGGCCACTTGGTCCTCCTTGCACACCTTCACCAAGTTCTACAGGGTGCATACTCATGCGTCGGCTGACGCTGCTTTAGGCCGTCTGGTGTTGCAGGCGGCAGTTGATTGATGCCTCTGGGTGTTGGTCTAGTTTGTTCTGGTCCCTCCCTTCTGGGACTGCTCTGGAACGTCCCATGGTTTCCTGTGTCCCCCAAGGAATATGGGCGAGAAAAGGAGACTTTTGTATAACTTACCAGTAAAGTCTCTTTCTCGCTCTTCCTTGGGGGACACAGCACCCGCCCTTCATTTGGGTTTACAGTTGTGGTTCCGGCTTGGTTGCCCCCGTTGGGGCTTGACAGTTCTTTTTTCCGGTTGGTGGTTATCTTTCACTACTTGGACACGCAACTGGCAGTCTCTCTCTCCAGGCTGAAGGGTATAGCTGATGGAGGAGGGGCTTACAGCTTTCACTTAGTGTCACGCCTCCTAGGGAGCAGAGCTATACCATGGTTTCCTGTGTCCCCCAAGGAAGAGCGAGAAAGAGACTTTACTGGTAAGTTATACAAAAGTCTCCTTTTTATATTGGTTTTAGCACTAAATAGGTGGCTGGGACAGCACTGTAAACATACTTTGGATGATTGTCATGCATACAGGCTACAAAATCGAGAAATCCAAGTTTTTTAAAAGGGATGTGTAGTGTAAAGATATTGATGACCTATCCTCCGAAATCAATATCAGATCTGACACTCCCAGCACCCCTACCGATCTGCTGTTTGAAGGAGTAGCGGCGCTGGTAGGAGAGTGAACTGGGTTCTAGAGGAAGGGGAATAAGTTTACTAACCTGAATATGAAGATTTTGTTTCTTAGGTGATGTTTGTATTTGTGCATTCATGATCTTTCTTTCTGTCTAGGTGGTAAAATCAAGAAGTTATCCATAATGGATGCAGGTGGTGGTAAGAATGATTTTTATATGCAAAATTTTGTAAATGGATGTTTCAAAGAGTTTGTTCTGTGCCAGCTGTATAATACATCAGACCCACACCATCATTTAATCTCTCGGATACTGTTGTCAATAGTGAGTGTGGCACCTGTGGGGTTTAGACAGAGGGATAAGGCTCGCTATGTCCTCCGATCAGTGCCCAGATGGCGAAATCACAGGGATCTGATCGGTTGCTATGACAGCCAGAGACCTTGTGAAGGTTCCCAGTGCTGTTATAGCAAACTGCCTGCTAAGCG
This sequence comes from Bufo bufo, assembly GCF_905171765.1. Taxonomy (NCBI): domain Eukaryota; kingdom Metazoa; phylum Chordata; class Amphibia; order Anura; family Bufonidae; genus Bufo; species Bufo bufo. The sequence goes on along the minus strand of NC_053389.1, from coordinate 546,021,860 downwards.
GTGTCTGAGGCATAGCTCGGCAGGCAGCCTGTTTGAATTCTATTGCAGTGTATCGGATAAGTGATCAGAAGATCGCAGGATTCGAGCCCCATCAAAGGACTGAAAATTTCTGTAAAAAAAGTTAAAAACAAAACCTAAATACTAACCCCTTCAGGACCTTCATGGTACATGTGAGGTGGAAGTCCGGGGTTTAAATATCACACCCGTGCAGGAGCTGAGCAGGTGCCATAGCTGCTGGGTGCCTGCTGTTTTACAGACATTGTCTGTGATTGGCGATAATGCCAATCATGACCGTTTAATCCCTCAGATGGCATGAGAAGTGATTTTATTTTCTCACAAAGTCTCCCTTTCCGCTAACTTGGGACAAAAATTTAAATCTTTTATGGACTCAATATGCCCCTCACGGAATACATTGGGGTGTCTTCTTTCCTAAATGGGTTCACGTGGGGTATTTATACTGCCCTGGCATTCTAGGGGCCATAAAGCGTAAGAAGAAGTCTGGAATATATGGATCCGTAAAAAACATACGGACATCTGAATGCAGCCTTACAGGGGGGTGATCAATGACAGGGGGGTGATCAGGGAGTCTATATGGGGTGATCAGGGGTTCATAAGGGGTTAAATAAGTGACCCGGGGGGGGGGGGGGGCGGTGTAGTGTAGTGGTGTTTGGTGCTACTTTACTGAGCTACCTGTGTCCTCTGGTGGTCGATCCAAACAAAAGGGACCACCAGAGGACCAGGTAGCAGGTTTATTAGACGCTGTTATCAAAACGGCGTCTAATATACCTGTTAGGGGTTAAAAAAATCACATCTCCAGCCTGCCAGCGAACGATCGCCGCTGGCAGGCTGGAGATCCACTCGCTTACCTTCCGATCCTGTGAATGTGTGCGCGCGTTCACAGGAAATCTCGCGTTTCGCGAGATGAGCGTATATGCGTGACTCTGCGCTGAGCTGCCGTCTCCGGAACGCGATCCTGCGTTAGTCGGTCCGGAGGTGGTTAAAGGGAATGTTGAGACTATTAAATGTGGACTACCCCAGTGATCAGCAGTTTGAAGGGAATATGCCTTCTTTATTGTTTACATGAGTCTGGATGCTGACCCACTATGCTGTGGATATGCCATAAAAGGAATTGAATTCCCTAAGTTTTATGTTTTTTATGATCCTAATTTAAAAGGCTTTATAATCTTTGTTTTAGATTTTACCCTTTTGGCTGATGAAAAATTTGATTTTGATACATCACTGTCTCCTACCAGGTAATTAGTTCTGTGGTCTTATTTATTTAGAGATGCGGACTGTGGGAGAGACTTATCAAACTGGTGTAAAGAAAAAAGTGGCTTGGTTGCTATGGGCAACTAAGCCACTTTTTTCTTTACACCAGTTTGATAAATCTACCCCTATGTACTAGATTCATATTTGCATTTTGTTTTTTCCATTAGTGCTACAGAAGGCAATGAGGACTGTGACGATGAAGTGTTTATTGGGCCAGTTGGACATAAAGAGAAATGTGTTAGTGCATCATTAAAGAGTCAGAAGTCTGAGGAAAGCTCTGCTCCTCTGAATGCTGACCAGGTGGTTTGGAGTCCCTTGAGTGGTGATAAATTTGTTGAAATTTTTAAGGAGGCCCATTTACTTGCCCTACAACTGGAATGTTTTGCCGGTGATGACCAAAAGAAAGCAGAACCTGAACAGACAGAGCCAAATCCAGCTGTGGAGAAATTTGTGCAGGAGTCAAAGACAAAACTGAATCTTCTTGATGCATTTAATGCGGTTAATAAAACTCCCGTCGCCATAAAAAGAGAGACTTATTGTATACAGGATAGCCCATTCCACCAGCTTCCCCCCTCAGTTCAGCAAAGACTTACCGGACAAAACAGAAAACCTGAAAATTCAGTCAGAGCAGAATCGCAGAATCTCACTAGCCCCTTGAAGGCACCAAAACTGGTGAAAGGCCACTCATCGTCCCCACTTGCACAGAAGACTAAAGCTCCTCAAATAAAAAGTGGTGGTGGTCCATTGCCAAATGGTGGTAAACCTGTGAGCAAACTTCAACCGATGAAGGCGCCTGCTGTACATGCCAAAAACAACCGTTTAGCTGTTGAGAAGGTATCCATCAGAATGACTGCCATCTTCATTAATATGTGTGATTTCTTAGTAGTGCCTCATAATTTGGCTTTGCTGCAGTAAAGCGTCAACAGAGCTCAAAGGGGTATTCCCACCTTACACCTCTTACATATCAGAGTGTGTGTCATACATGTCTGCCAGGTGTGGGCCCTGCCTCTGGGACCTGTGCCTATCTCCAGAACTGCTATTTCCATGACTCCTATGGAAATCATCAACTTTCCGTTCATTCTCTGTGTGAATGTGGTGGCCAGCAGCCATCTCGCCTGCAAGAAATAGATGCCGCACCACTGTTCCACAGATAGGTACAGATCCCACCTCAGAGACCCACACCTATCAGATATTATGGCAAGAGAAATGAACTTTCCAACCTGTAGGATTCCCTCTTGGTTTAGAACTTTCTTTTTTGGCTCTTTGGGGCAATTTTTGAGATGATTGCATTTTACTCACTTTGGGCAAAAAAATCTTTTCTTCAATTGATCATTATTAAAAACACTAATTATAGCTAAACTCTTACCACCCTTTTAACCCGTACATCTCAAAAATAGGTGAAAATGTTTAATGACCAATTGAAAAATTTATTTTTAGCGTACGGCTACTTTCACACTAGCATTTTTACTGTATCTGTCAGGGTTCAGCAAAAACGCTTCTGTTACTGATAATACAACCATCTGCATCCGTTATGAACGGATCTGGTTGTATTATCTTTAACATTGCCAAGACGGATCCGTTAATGGGGGACTGATCCGTTTTCTATTGTCTTGCCCCACATCCCAGGACGAAAAGCAAATTGCGATAACAGAACAGAATGCATTTTGGAGCACTCCGTTCTGTTCAGTTAGCTTTCTCCTAACAGCCCCCCCCCCGGTATTGAGACCGGATCTCAATACCGGAGAATATTAACGCTAGTGTGAAAGTAGCCTAAAATGAGTAAAATGCAATCCCAAAACAATTGCTCCAGAGGTGTCCTTATCCTTTAACTTTCTAAGGCCGAATGCACATGGCCGTGATATCCCGGCCTGGCATCCTGCTGACCGCAGGAGCGCACGGCGTCATTGGTTGCTATGACGCCGTGCGCTTCATGCCGCCGCTGCACTACAGTAATACACTCGTATGATCTCTAAAAGTGTATTACTGTAGTGCAGCGACGGCATGAAGCGCACCGCGTCATAGCAACCAATGACTCCGTGCGCTCCTGCTGTCAGCAGGAATCCAGGCCAGGATACCACTGACCGCTCACGTCCATGTGCATTCGGCCTAAAGCCACACTATTTGAACCTGATCTCATACTGATTTGATTCTGACTTTCGTGTGTGTGTGTGTGTGGTTGTTTTTTTTGTTTTTTTTTTCTCTCCTCAGCCCAAAGCCATCAAGAAAACCAGCCCAACTAGAAGGAAAAATCTGAGCCGTATAGGTTCCACTGAGGACTTGCTTTCTGATAAATCTAGCATTGCATCTGATGTCAGTGATTCTTCCTTCAATATCGGCATTGTAGGAACAAGCAAAAGGACCTTACCTGTGCCAAACAAGGTACTGGCTGGGGCAAGAATTTGGCTTATTAGGATGTCTAGTAAAATGTGCTGTACAGATAATTTAACTGCTTCGTCCCCAAGCCTTTATGTACAGTCGTGGCCAAAAGTTTTGAGAGACACAAATATTAGTTTTCACAAAGTTTGCTTCTAAACTGCTTTTAGATCTTTGTTTCAGTTGTTTCTGTGATGTAGTGAAATATAATTACACGCACTTCATACGTTTCAAAGGCTTTTATCGACAATTACATGACATTTATGCAAAGAGTCAGTATTTGCAGTGTTGGCCCTTCTTTTTCAGGACCACTGGGCATGCTGTCAATCAACTTCTGGGCCAATTCCTGACTGATAGCAACCCATTCTTTCATAATCACTTCTTGGAGTTTGTCAGAATTAGTGGGTTTTTGTTTGTCCACCCGCCTCTTGAGGATTGACCACTAGTTCTCAATGGGATTAAGATCTGGGGAGTTTCCAGCCCATGGACCCAAAATGTCAACGTTTTGGTCCCGGAGCCACTTAGTTATCACTTTTGCCTTATGGCACGGTGCTCCATCGTTGGAGGGTGTTTTGGTACCATTCTTTATTCATGGCTGTGTTTTGGGGCAAAATTGTGAGTGAGCCCACTCCCTTGGATGAGAAGCAACCCCACACATGAATGGTCTCGGGATGCTTTACTGTTGGCATGACACAGGACTGATGGTAGCGCTCACCTTTTCTTCTCCAGACAAGCCTTTTTCCAGATGCCCCAAACAATCGGAAAGAGGCTTAATTGGAGAATATGACTTTGCCCCAGTCCTCAGCAGTCCATTCACCATACTTTCTGCAGAAGATCAATCTGTCCCTGATGTGTTTTTTGGAGAGAAGTGGCTTCTTTGCTGCCCTTCTTGACACCAGACCATCTTCCAAAAGTCTTCGCCTCACTGTGCGTGCAGATGCATTCACACCTGCCTGCTGCCATTCCTGAGCAAGCTCTGCACTGGTGGCACTCCGATCCTGCAGCTGAATCCTCTTTAGGAGACTATCCTGGCGCTTGCTGGACTTTCTTGGACGCCCTGACGCCTTCTTAACAAGAATTGAACCTCTTTCCTTGAAGTTCTTGATGATCCTATAAATTGTTGATTGAGGTACAATCTTAGTAGCCACGATATCCTTGCCTGTGAAGGCATTTTTATGCAACGCAATGATGGCTGCACGCGTTTCTTTGCAGGTCACCATGGTTAACAATGGAAGAACAATGATTTCAAGCATCACCCTCCTTTTAACATGTCAAGTCTGCCATTTTAACCCAATCAGCCTGACATAATGATCTCCAGCCTTGTGCTCGTCAACATTCTCACCTGAGTTAACAAGACGATTACTGAAATGATCTCAGCAGGTCCTTTAATGACAGCAATGAAATGCAGTGGAGAGGTTTTTTGGGATTAAGTTAATTTTCATGGCAAAGAAGGACTATGCAATTCATCTGATCACTCTTCATAACATTCTGGAGTATATGCAAATTGCTATTATAAAAATGTAAGCAGCAACTTTTCCAATTTCCAATATTTATGTAATTCTCAAAACTTTTGGCCATGACTGTTCTTCTGTTTTACAGCTCCTGATCTAATATGAATCATTTCAGAACTGAGGGAGATTTATCAAACTGGTGTAAAGTAGAACTGGCTTAGTTTCCCATAGCAACCTTTCATTTTTCACAGCTTCTTTGGAAATTGAATTGGTTGCTATGGGCATCTAAGCCAGTTCTACCTTACACCAGTTTGGTGAATCTCCCCCCTATATGCTTTCAGTATTATCTTTCACTCTGAAAAATCCTTAGCTGTGGCAAAGCTTATTAAAGAGGACCTGAAATGTCTGTTCTAGTAACTACTTACATTCCCCAGGTAATAACAATTCTGGAGCATTTAGTCTTATGACTGTTAGACCACCTCTTTGTTATTTCTGAATGAATTGCTTGCAGTAAAGGTACTGATGGGTGATACCAGTTGGGGGAGTGTCCCTGCACAGTCTGACACCAGCAGCACTGATTGGACAGTCGGACACACTTGCTACTGGTAACGCCCAGCAGTACCTTTACTACAGACTGCTGGCAATTGATTTGTAAACTTCTAGCAGGAACAATACAGGAATGGCACAACATAGAACCATAAGGGTACTTTCACACTAGCGGCAGGATAGATCCGACAGGCTGTTCACCCTGTTGGATCCATCCTGCTGCTATTTCGCCGGACCGCCGCTCCGTCCCCATTGACTATAATCTGGGGGGAGCTCCGGCGCAGCACGGCAGTGCGCAGTGAGAGGCCGCCGGACTAAAAAGTTGGACATGCAGTACTTTTAGTCTGACGGCCCTTCGCCGTGCACTGCCCCGTCCCCATTATAGTCAATAGGGACGGAGCGGCGGTCCGGCAGCATGGCGAAATAGCGGCAGGATGGATCCGACAGGGTGAACAGCCTGCTCAAAATTACTCCAGTGACACAAGTAAGTCTTCTTGAATAGTGATATTTTTATTATTATTTTCATGCGCCTAAGTTGTGACATTTCAGCCAACACGGCCTTGGGAAAACTTGACATACGATGGCTGAGTCTAGTCCTGTGTGCTGCTGCACTGCCGGAAGGTGCCATGGCAGCACACAGGACTTAGACTCAGCCATCATATGTCAAGTTTTCAAAGTTCCTTAAATAGCGGCACCAGTTTGAAAAAGGCTGTGTTGGCCAAAATGTCACAACTTAGGCGCATGAAAATAATAATAAAAATCACTATTCAAGAAGACTTGCTTGTGTCACTGGAGTAATTTTGAGCAATACTATACTGGGTAGGAACCCTACTTCCAGGGACGAGACGCAGCGTCTGCTGTCTGCATCCGAGCTACCGCTTACACAGGGTGAACAGCCTGTCTGATCCGTCCTGCCGCTAGTGTGCAAGTAGCCTAAGAATTGTTATTACATGGCGAATGCAAGTAGTTACTAAAACAGACACATCTGGGGAGGTGACAGGTCCTCTTTAAACAAAACAAAATGGTTTCATTTGTATTCCTTGTAAGAGATGTGGCACCACATTACTTGGTAATGCCACTTGCACTTATTTAGTTTTTTTTTGGTCATTTTATTCATTCAGCTTGGGTTAAACAAAGCACAGTTCAAAACCCCATCAGCTACATCCGGTTTTCTGAGGAGGACCACCACCACCTCCTCCTCCTCCTCATCATCTCACTCCAGCATGAATGCTAGTCTGAACTCCAGCTTGTCCTCTTCACCTGCAGCTAATGGTAAGGAGCACTCCGCTTCATGATGTTACCTTTGCTGCTTGTTTGTTGGGTTTGCTTCCAATTTACAAACTGCTCTGTACTTTTCAGCCAAAATAACTTCATCTCTTAACACCAACCTGAACACATCAGTCACCAGTTCAAGACTAAAGCCATGCACAAACCGGCTTGCACTTGTTCGCCCTCTTGGTGGTGTAGGTTCATCTTTTAAGAACACCACTGATCTATCTAATGGTCAGCCCAAACCCAGTACAGCAGCAAAACCAGCTGGTAATAAATCTGCTTCCATGTCTGTTTCCCAACCCCGAACACCAACTGGCAAAATTCTGAGGCAAACGTCTGCACCTAATTTACAAAGATTGCCTCCTCCAACTAAAGTGGAAAGTGCTGTAAAAGGAACAAGTGCAAAACCCCAGGCGAGGGTGATGCCTACTCCAACAAATAGGCTGAAACTTCCACAAAAGCAGGATGGTAAGAGCTTAACTGTTATCTCGGATCTGAGCTTTGTATTCCCCCTCTTTGATTCTTGGTCAGTAATACATTTGGCTTTTCTTTTCTATAATTTTATGCAGGTCTGTCACCTGATCGGGCTGTTGGAAAGTCCATTAAGCCAACGCGGTTAATGTCTTGTGGAGAAATTGGAAGGTAGTATGAGCAATTGTGGTGTTACTTGAATGGTCATTTATCCATCAATTCAAAAAAACAATATAGCATGCATGCCTGCCACAATCACTTACAGAACTATTCCCGTGTAGATGTTCCAGCTTCCTTTTTTCTCATTGTCATCGGCCATGCAGACCTATCCCTGCATCAAGCTACATCTCAGTTAGACCAGCTAGTCAATCTGCCCTCTTGACAGAATTAACACATCACAGCCCCTCTGCTCACTCGGTTAGGGCAATTCAAGCTCTATAAAAAAATATATATATATATATATATATATAATATATGTATAAATTAATATATATTTATAATTAAATTAATATATATAATTAATCTAAAATGAAAAAATACAAAATTTATTCAACACATGTTGATACAGGCAACGTTTCAGCTCTCACAGAGCCATTATCAAGCCAAGTGAAACACACAATAAAGTGACTGTGCATATATAGAGACATTGCAGGAAGTAATCAGTGCTAATTTCCTGTTTAATTCCATACTGGTGCATATAAAAACTCCATACAAAGCAATTCATTCGCTTGTGACAATTCATAGTGCAGCAGCCATCCAATACCCTCGGGTATAGTGCATCACATTTCCGTGACAGTCTTCAATTTCATAGTGCTTCATGTAATATATACTCATGTTTCCCCAAATTGTGATAGTGGTTAAAAACATCCATGGCTTGCGCAAACACAATTCACACCTGTAAGAAAACCGCAACACAGGAATCCATAAAATTCAGTTACCTTATGCTCTCACGGCACTATATCACAGGTGGAGCGTTCCCCCATCTCGGCGTGTCTCTCTGTACACTGCGCCTGCACTGCCCTCATACCGCCGTGCGTCATCACCCGGTGCTAGAGGCAGGCCAATCTCGGAGCATGCCCTCACAGCGCTACATTAAAGATGGAGCATTTCCCCATCTCGGCATGTCTCTCTGTACACTGCGCCTGCACTGGCCTCATCCCATTGTGCGTCATCACCCAGTGCTAGAGGCAGGCCAATCTCGCAGCATGCCCTCACAGCGCTACATTAAAGATGGAGCATTCCCCCAACTCGGCGTGTCTCCCTGTTCACTACGCCTGCGCCACCTTCGCATCGCGCCCACTTGTGCAAATATCTTTGTTCGTTCTCTTGAGGAGCGCCTTGTCTATGTATCTCCCCACTATAGACCTGTGCTTATGTGGTGGAGGTACATAGACGATGTGTTCCTCATCTGGACTGGCACCCAAGATGCTTTATCTGAGTTTCATGTGTTCCTTAATAATATGGATGAACATATCAAGTTCACATTAGTGGCATCCAGTGAAAGAGTACAATTTCTGGATACACAGGTGTATATAAAGAATTGGCAGTTGCACACAGATTTGCATGTTAAGGAAACTGATAAAAATACTGTTACAATATACAAGTTGTCACTATGAATTGTCACGAGAATGAATTGCTTTGTATGGAGTTTTTATATGCACCAGTATGGAATTAAACAGGAAATTAGCACTGATTACTTCCTGCAATGTCTCTATATATGCACAGTCACTTTATTGTGTGTTTCACTTGGCTTGATAATGGCTCTGTGAGAGCTGAAACGTTGCCTGTATCAACAGGTGTTGAATAAATATAGTATTTTTTCACTTTTTATCTAAGGAGTGCTGTTACATTTATTTGGATTGTGTTTGGACCCCAGGACCCAGGGGAAAAACGCTGGCACCTGAATCATTTGCATCACTTGAAGTGAGGAGTGCTGCCCTGCCATCTCTTGGATATAATTTAATAAAATATATATATATATATATAATTTTTTTTTTTTTTTTTTTAGCATAATTGCTCAAAGCACACCACTGGGAACCACAAAAGGAATGACAGCCAATTCTAATACAGCATTAAGGAGTATATCTGCTACTCCCAACTCAAAGCATGTGTCTGCTCTGCCAACCCCTATCAGCCGCAGAACATCTGGAATTGTCACACCAAGAACTATCCCAAGAACCGTTTCTTCTCTCCGACCCACACCAGCTGTCCAAGCATCCACAAAGCCTGCTAAAATGTCACCTGTTTGGTAAGTGGATCAAAAAATTGTTTCTTTAATGCCATTGGAATGGCTGGAGTACTTTATTGAAAGATAGCGATTCTTCATAGCTCTATGGCCATATGCAGACAGAGGATTTGTTCCACTTCAGAGGGCCAGAGACCTAAATCAAAATCTTTTTCATATGTAGATTCTGCCACATACTCATCCGTAGTCGTGTGACAGCTCCAGAGAAATCCTTAAAGGGGCTTTCCGGTTTGCGTCAACACCCTCAAATTATTTATTAAGCTGTAATTTTGTAATACCTTTTTTATTGCTCCTATCTCCTGCACTGTTGTCCTATGCTAATGTCTATGTGCAGTGAACCCCTAGCTAGCTCGAGAATAGGAGTGGTAGTGTCACGGTGTACTCAATCAGGCAGTCACTCACTGGTGTCGGTGCACACTCCCTGTAGCTAGGGCCCTGGGGGCAGTCACTCAGATATCCAAGCATGAGCTGAGCAAGCAGTTTGTAGCAGTAGCCCTCTAATTACTCTTCTCTGGCTAAAGTGTCTGTGCCTTGCTGACTCTCATGCTGTGGCCATGTAGACCCTCAAAACTTCCTCTTTCATTTCCTGGAGCTCTTGGTGATGTAGAAAGCTCCAGGTCTTGAAGCTGGAGTCGGGAGAGAAGCACATCATGTCTGCTCCCCTACCTCCACCCCTCTCCAAAATTCTCAAACTGGAATCTTCTGGAACCAGGGGGAGGGACCAGCCCCCACCCTAAGCTCCAGAGAGCACTATGCCAGGATAGTTAACTCTGGCCTACCTAGCACATGCTGGAACATCCAGATTACAAGGTGCATTACATTAACATTGCAAACAGTACAAACCAATTTTGGATACCCCCTGTTGTACTGGGGGATTGCATATGTACCTCGTTCATAGTAACACTCATTAGCTATCATCTTACAGTTTGAATATACTGCCCATTACCAGATGACCGAATAAAACTCTCGTTCATTGGGTAATTGGATCATTAGTGCAGCAGAAAAATCCTCGTTTCCCAGTAGCAGTGCTGTGTAAACACTATCTGCTGCTGGAAAATGTGTGTATGGGGAAGAGCAATGGCATTAGTGATTGCTCCTCCCCATACTCTGGAGGAGATTGGTGCATGTAAATGCATCAGTCTCCTCGACTAGCAATCTGCAGATTGTCTGGAAGGACCTTAAGAGGTCATGACCACTTATTTAAGCCACATTCTTCTTACTAATAAGGATTGAGCTTTGAGGTTTTTATATGGTCCGAGCAGAGATGAGGAGCCCATCAGCTCCTTTCCTGATGGAGCAGAGAGCAAATTCAGATCCTGCTAGTAGAGCATCTCGGCGCTCTACAGAGAAAAGAACTCCAAATTTTTAATAAACTCCAATTGAAAGAAATAATTTTTACCCCCTAATGAGTACAATGCACTAATAAAAAAAAAATTGCCTCCAAAGGTGTACATAGCCTTTACAGGTACACTAAAAGGATTGTCTCGCTTCAGCAAATGGCATTTATCATGGATCATGTCTATAATGTGATTGAAAAATTAATCAAACCAGCAATATTGGAAATCGCAATAAATTAGTTAGGGATGTCCCGATACCGATACCGGGCATTTGCACGAGTACATGTACTCGTGCAAATGTCCCCGATACCACTGCCGATACCTGTGCGCCGCTTCTATGTGTCCGTCCGCGGCCTGCCCCTGCACCTCGCACAGCTAACAGCTTCACAGGCAGCAGCAGGCAGTGTAATTGGAGCCTAGAGTGGAAGCTAGGCCCGCCCCTCCCCGCCCTCCAACCAATCAGAGGCAACCAGCACTGACTCACAGCACAGGGAGCGTAGTGCAGGGACTCAGAGAATCGTCTGACAGTTTATTAGTTAAAAGAATCCAATGAGTCACAGACCGAGTCACCGAGTCCCTGCCAGGCTTCCTGCTCTGCGGCTCCCTGTAAGTCCGTCCAGGGGAAGGGGGGGCATTATTAGCATAGCATGTAGTGGAGCTGTGTGTGTACAGGGTGCATGTAGCAGAGCAGGAAGTCTGGGGTGACACAGTCTCTGACTCATTCGATTCGTTTTAACTAATAAACTCTCAGACGATTCTCTGAGTCCCTGCAATAACTATAATTACATCAGTCTGCTCCAATGCATTCACTGCAGCAGAGCTGTGTTTGCCAGGAGCGAGTCCCTCTAAAGGTGATAGTGTCTGTCTTCTATGGCCCTGGTCCTTCCCTTCCTGCCTGCAAGCTGCACATTGATCTCTAAAAGCAGGCATTAGGGCAAGAAGAATCATACATCACTGTATGATGGCCACAAGACTATTATACTGAGGAGGGGGGGCTTCAAAAATTGTTGTCCTGACTCCTTACAGTAGCGTTTCCTTGTGGCTGCCCCCATACAGTGTAACGTCTCCTTGTGGCTGCCCAATACAGTATAACGTCTCCTTGTGGCCCCCATACAGTATAATGTCTCCTTGTGGCTGCCCCCATACAGTGTAACATCTCCTTCTGGCTGCCCCCATACAGTATAACATCTCCTTGAGGCTGCCCCATACAGTATAACGTCTCCTTGTGGCTGCCCCCATACAGTGTAACGTCTCCTTGTGGCTGCCCCCATACAGTATAACGTCTCCTTGTGGCTGCCCCCATACAGTATAACGTCTCCTTGTGGCTGCCCCCATACAGTATAACGTCTCCTTGTGGCTGCCCCCCCATACAGTGTAACGTCTCCTTGTGGCTGCCCCCCCATACAGTGTAACGTCTCCTTGTGGCTGCCCCCCCATACAGTGTAACGTCTCCTTGTGGCTGCCCCCCCATACAGTGTAACGTCTCCTTGTGGCTGCCCCCCCATTCAGTGTAACGTCTCCTTGTGGCTGCCCCCCCATACAGTGTAACGTCTCCTTGTGGCTGCCCCCCCATACAGTGTAACGTCTCCTTGTGGCTGCCCCCCCATACAGTGTAACGTCTCCTTGTGGCTGCCCCCCCATACAGTGTAACGTCTCCTTGTGGCTGCCCCCCCATACAGTGTAACGTCTCCTTGGAATGTTATAGTTCTGTTTTTGGGCCTTTTGGTTGGTCAGTGGTCAGAAAATACATGTGTGTATTTTATTGTTAAAATTAATATCGGTAATTGGTATCGGTGAGTACTTAAATAAAAGTATCGGTACTCGTACTCAGTCTTAAAAAAATGGTATCGGGACATCCCTAAAATTAGTAAGTGCCTTGTATTAGGGGGGCATGTGTCAGTAGATTTGTACCAATGAAACTGGCTGACCTGTTGCATGTGCGCTTGGCACCTGAAGGCATCTATGTTGGTCCAATGTTTATATGTGAACGCATTGCTGAGAAAAATGTTTTAATGTATGCAAATGCGCCTCTAGGAGCAACAGGGTTGTGGACAATCTGTTACCAAATAATTTTTCTGCAATGGTAAGACCTAGGTTTTCATTTGACGCCTATATAAAGTACTGTATAAAATCTGCTTGTAGGTCTGCAGAACAAGAACAGATTAGGACTACAGCTGCCAAGAGTCTATGTTCACCTATTGTGGAAGACCATGCTGCTTCTACGACAGTCTGCTGCTCTTTGAACTTCTCTCCAGAAAACAAACCTGTCTCCATGGCACGAAGTGAGGAGAAACAGTTAGCGATGGAGAAACCATCAGAGGTAACGTTTAACATGTTTTCATGTCCTTCATCACATTATGTATATATTGACGTTAACCTTTAAATCTCCATTAACTAGGTTTTGTTGATTGACATTGATGTGAATAAAACTGATACAAAAGTAAGGAAGCAATCATCCATTGATACGGAAAATCAACCTCTTATTGACCTATCAAACACCCCTGAATTTAACAGAAGGCTTGTTCCAGTCAAGTCGGCTCATGTTGGCCAGGTAAGATGCTCTAGTTTATTACCTCTGCTTCAGATTAGTCTGTGATGCATTTATTGGGCTATTTACCCAACCATTGAGTTTCAGTTGCAGAGTGCCAGAGATGCACCTAGTTTATTAAGGGGCATCTGGTTCCTAATAAATTAGCCGCATCTCGCTCTAGTGCAGGGGGATTAAGACTGGCATATGTTAAACACCAACCTTAATAAATGTACCCCGCAATGTTCGGGAGGAGTTAAAAGTAGTATTTGCTGTGTTCCCCCCCCCCCCCCCCCCCTACCCACATTGAACTCAGCAAGAAAAGGATTTTACAAGTAAGACAAAAATCCTACTTTCTCGCTCGTATCATTGGGGGACACAGAAGACCATGGGACGTTAAAGAGCAGTACCATGGGGAGGGAACAAGACCAGAACGAATCTAAGGTCAGAAGGCCCCGCACAGAATTGAGGGGGGAGGACACGCCGGACCCCTGAAAAAGGACAGGAAAAGCCATTCCCAGGAAGGCCAGCAAGAGCGTCTGAATACCCAGATGCCCCGGCCGGGCAGAGGACTAACAGCCCCGGGGACAGAGACTTCGGAAGAAGTGGAGAGCACACCGAATATCCACAAGATGGACAAGAATGAAAACAAGTCAGGCGCCAGAGTGAACGGAGCGACTAACGGGTATACAGAGAGAAAACGTAGCCTGGGCCCAGAAGGCTTCTAAGGAAGGTGATTCCCAAGGACCAGCACCCCAGGAAAACCCCCCCCCCCCCCCAAAGAGTGATCAAGAGTCACGACATGGCATGAGAAGAAAACAAACTGAAAATGGTGTCTGGATACCAAGGTCCAGAGAACTGCGGACGTGACAAATCTAAAACAGTATCTAGGGAAGTGCAACTACTCGACATGTGGAAGGGGAGAAGTAGAAGAGGCTGATGCGGTTCAGTAGAGAACTAGTGGTGATAACAAGGGGACAGTTGGATAAGTGCATACCCAAGCTTCCACAAGGAGGGAACGCTGATGCTGTCACTGTAGCAGATGGTAAAGGCAATGCATGACATTTGAAGGTAACAAGGCGCTAAACCAGCGCCACAGAAATCGGTAGGTTATACCAGGTACAGAAAACCACACTAGTGCCTACCAGAAGTGAGTAAAACGGTCACCTGTAGCATGGCTTGGTATGGGCATTTGACCAGTGCCATAAGGAATAAGTGAACCAGCCACTGCCTCAGGAACACCATACATATCATGCCTGGTAAGTGTTGCAGAAAACGGCACTAAATGCCAGGGCCGATACCCCACATGGAGAAAGGTGATGTGGCAAAAACCTCTGGGGCCGCGCCCACGGAAAAATGTGTCCTGTAAGCCAGAACCAGCGACTGTCGGCATTTTGAAGGAAGAACGCAAAAACTCCCCCTGGGAAGGAGGTCACACAGTAGTAGCCATGGAACAGGAGTAGCTCAAAAATCTACGATCAGCGCAAAGACTGCCTCATAGGGGGAGGCCATACCAGCACCCATGGCCTCTCCAGAGGGGAGACTCCACCTGAAAATGAGGTCAAACAGCAGTAGCTAACATGAACTGTTGGTAGCACAATAGTCCAGCGGGGAAGGAAGAAAACTGGCAACACATGCAGACGTTTCATCTACTGAAGGAGTGTGGATGCTGAGCGGGCCAAGGAAAAGCGACAAAATTAGAATGCTCTGCATGGGCACGAGAGGCATGTCGTGGGTCAACACCCTGGAAAGACGTAGGCGCCCGACCCCAATCCGTACAACAACTACCAGGGGAAAAGGATAGTGTGAAAGTAGTCACAGTATCCCGTGGTACTGCCAAAATTAAAGCCTATGATGGGGGGGGCATAGAGACCACCCTTGGAACGGGATGAAATGCGTCAAGGGGATAATGCGATAGGGCAGAATATTCAAGAGATAGTGGATGTACAGTATCCACTGGTAGAACAAGTACCACTGGTTGTGGAACTACCCCGCCGATAGAAGAAGGGTAATGCTACAGGATACCCATCTCCACCTAAGAAAGGCGGATAATGTAACAGGATAAACAGTTTCCAGTGGTAGTGGCGTTATTCAGCTGACGGAAAGAGGGAAACCCGACAGATGTACAGAGTCCACTGGTAGTGCAGGCACAACTGGTTGTGCAACTACTCAGTCAATAGGAGGGTAATGAAACAGGATCTACAGTATGCCATTGTGGTGCAACTAGTCCACCTATAGCAGGTGGAAATCCAACCGGACAGAAGATAACCAGGATTGGTGCACTTACTCTGCCTGCAGGAGGGGTAATGTGACAGAACATATGGTCTCTACTAGTGGAAGTGCAATTACTCTGCCTAAGGAAGAGAGGAATGCTACAGTCTGTATAGGATCCAGTGGTAGCACAATTACTCCATGGAATGAGGATAGTGTCACAGAATATACAATACCCAATGGAAGTGTAAATACACCCAATACGGGAGGAGGGCAATGCTACCGGGAATATATGATCCAGAGGTATAAAAGGAGAGTAATGTGACAGGCTGTACAGTATCCAGTGGTGAAGTAAATACTCCGCCTATGGAAAGAGCCCTTGCTACCGGATGTATAGGGTCCCATGTGCAAATACCCGGTCTATGAAAAAAGAGCAATGATACAGAATGAATGATACAGAGGGTAATGCTACAGGCTGTACAGTATCCAGTGATGGGGCAGGTACTCCACCTATGGAAGGGGGTAATGCTCCAGGCCTGTGGCAGGGGCCAGAAGGGAAAGGTAGGTAATATTTACCTAGACTGTTTCTGCCCACCCTGATTCCAGCAATGTTGCCTTCATCAGTGTGCTGCCCCTTTTGGGGAGGGCGGCTACACTGGTAACAGGCGGAAGTAGCAGATAAGGTGACACCGTAGCTGGCGGGTAACAGTGGATTTGAGATCCACTGTTCCTCCTTGTCTTCCAGAGGTGGGGAACGAGCAGCAAGCTTGAGGACCCACTGGATTCCCCCCTAGTGTGGGAAAACAGGTGGTTGGAGGCCGCCTGTAGTCCGATCGGAAAAATAAAGAAAAGAAAAAATCTTTGGCAGACCTGCAGGAAAACATTTCTGCCTCCTACGGACACTAAGCTAAAACTGATTAGCTCAGTGTCTGCAGAAAGGGTATAGCTGAGAGGAGGAGCTAACACATTTTTTTTTCTTAGTGTTGCCCCCTATGGTCTTCTGTGTGCCGCAATGATATGAGCGAGAAGTTTTTTGAGTTTTCGCTAAATAAGGGCTCATGCACACGAACGTATTTTCCTTCAGTGTCTTCCTTTTTTTTTTTTTTGCGGACCCATTGAAATAAATGGATCCAATATGGTCTGCAGAAGAAGAAAAGAAAAAAAAAAAAGTGTGCATTCCGTTTCTGTATGTTCGTATTTCCGTTCAGCAAAATAGAACATGTCCTATTGTCTGCATTATGGACAAGGATAGTACTGTTCTATTAGGGGCCAGCTGTTCTGTTTCGCAAAATACGGAATGCATAAGGACATCTGTATTTTTTGCAGACCACAAAACACATGCAGTAGTGTGCAAATATATTATAGTATATGTGGGGACTCGCTCTGGCAAACAGGATTAGCAGACGCAGTATAGAGGCAACAACAAGTTATTTGGATCAAACGGTTCAGTGTTTCACACTTGTGACAAAACAAGCAGTTATCTTCAAACAAAGTCACCTTGTGGTGTTGGTGATAATTCACAACATGCGGCAATTCTGCCTCAGAGTCCTTGCTAATAGCAGCACCAACCTGTTTTCACACCAAACAGGTAGCAAGCCTTCCTCCAGACACAAGGCTCCCGGATCCCAACACAGAGACCTGGCTTCTGAGCCCAGCTGCCTATTTAAGGACAGCCAGGAGCTGCCAAAACCTGGACCGGCATTTAAAGTCCAGTATTTGACCTCACCTGGCTGTAAATACCTGTTTTACCAGACTAAACCTCTCACTGTGTCCACAATAAAAACAAAAATTAGGGCAGGACCATCAAAAATACTCAAGTAAGAATAACAAACCACAGCTCATCCAATGGGTGAAAAATGTGTCCCCTTTATTCACCCAGACAGCGACGTTTCAGTCCTCTTACTGGGACTATTCTCAAGCAAGTGAATGTTGGTCAGGAACAAATATTTTAAAGGTAGTATATCATTTGCATATGAAATGGACAAATAAATATACAAAAAACACCATGTATAATATAAGAAATTCGGTCAGTGTACCCCATAATATCATTAATATAAAGTGATCAGTGCATACATGTGCAATATTAAATAACATAAAAAAAAAAATCGACATCATCTAAATAGATAATCAGTGATTAGTATCCATGATGTAAGGGGAGGTGACTTATGGGTTACGTGAATCGCTAACCTGTATACCTTTACATAAGATCCAAATGTGGCGACTTGGCGTGTGGAAACACACTGCGCATGTCAGTTGTGTCATAGAAAAAAGTTGATTTATAAAAGTATACAAAAGAAGTAAAAATAAAATACAGTATCGAATACACAGGGCCAAGAAGTATCGTAGTCCATGAAAGGGTCTCTGGAAATGGCCAGTAACCTCTTGCATGGGGACACGGGAAGGGGTATAAAGGACACACATTTTTCACCGATTGGATGTGCTGCGGTTTATTTATATTATAGATCTCATTGTGTCTTTTGTATATTAAACCCTTGTATTCTATACATAACTGACTCTTGGAGGTAACCAAATGTATTTTTTTTTTTTTTTTCTCCCTTTTTCCAGTTGATTGATCTGAGTTCTCCTCTTATTAAGCTGAGCCCTGAAGGGAACAAAGAAAACTTTGATTATGATTCTCCACTCCTGAAGTTTTAATACTAGAGTCTGGACTGAACATAAAGAATACATTTAATTTGTCCCAAAATGCACAAAGTGGAACTTTGCTCAGAAAGCTCTGGCTGCCTTATGGCGTTCTTAAGTTCTCCTGATGGATGCTGGCAATGCAGGAAACAAAGCTCTCTGGCCGTTTACTGGGAACTAGATGTCCTCTTATAGATGTAATCTTTACTACAAGTTGGGGTGTTTTTGTAATATATGGTCGGGTAGTGAAATGAATGATTCTTACCCATATCTTGGCAGCTGCTGCCCACCATCCTGTATGACTTGAGCTCAGCCCATACATGCCTGCCTTGGGTAGATTTGGGGAACACTGTGTGGAGCTGGCCAAACATGGTATACAGGTGGAAGCATGTACTTACAGAGCCGCGACCAAAGAAGGGAGAAGCAGAGGCTGAAAGGCATGGCATTTTAAATGTATCAGTAATCTTTCCTTACAGCAGCAGTTACATTGGAAAAAAATACAAAAAGAAATTACATAGAATAACCCAGGACAACATTAACAAAATGATGGCATAAGTTTTAGTTACTATTAAGTGTACTACTGTGTCTCCTAGATGCATTGGTCGCTTGCTGATAAATCCCTTTAAACAAGACTGGCCAGTAGGCTAATGTTTACATTTCACCTGAAGTAACTAGGGTGGAGAATATCTTACCTCTGCATTGTGCCATTCCTCTGTTATTCCTGCTGTAAATGAATGTAGAATTGTCAGTGGGATGTGTGCCTGCACCATCAGCAGTGATTGGACAGTATCCGAGTCAAGGCGAAGAGCAGCACCCAGTTTTCAGTTTATTCATAGATTTCCAGGGATATCAGATAAACAGCACATTGCAAAGTGCTAAAAAAAAAAGCAGCTCCAGAATTGTCATATCACGGGCAATACAGGTATTTACTAATGTGGAGCTGAACGGTCCAGTGGAAGGCCTAATTCACATATCGGTGATTGTGAGACGATACTAAATGTGGGTGAAAAAGTGCAGATCTTTCCATTATGCCTTCTCTGTGTAGCCTCCACTCCTCCTGGTTTGGGCTCTCAGTCACTGACTAAAAGACGAATGTGTGAATTAAGCCTGAGGGTGTGCCATTTCTCTTGTACTCCGTGCAGGGATATTTGTGTAGTTCAAATGGAAACACTGTATTGTTTTAATGTCTTGTCTCTATGAACATAAGGTACCTTTTACGTGTTTTAGACTAAATGTTAAAAGAATTGATTTGTAAAGAAGCAATTGTCAATATTTGATTTTGTTTGCAAAAGTAATGTGTGTAATTAAATTAAAGATTTAATACATCTTG
The DNA here is from genome assembly GCF_905171765.1 of Bufo bufo. Lineage (NCBI taxonomy): Eukaryota > Metazoa > Chordata > Amphibia > Anura > Bufonidae > Bufo > Bufo bufo. The sequence goes on along the minus strand of NC_053389.1, from coordinate 546,002,188 downwards.
TGGTTCATCATCTGTTCTATAATGTTTTTTTTAAATTTGCTGTTCTGTGTAGCTACATCACTGGAAGTGGACAGCTCTCCTCACTGCACCGACAACATTGCAGTGGACAGCGCTCCTCACTGCACCGACAACATTGCAGTGGACAGCGCTCCTCACTGCACCGACAACATTGCAGTGGACAGCTCTCCTCACTGCACCGACAACATTGCAGTGGACAGCGCTCCTCACTGCACCGACAACATTGCAGTGGACAGCGCTCCTCACTGCACCGACAACATTGCAGTGGACAGCGCTCCTCACTGCACCGACAACATTGCAGTGGACAGCGCTCCTCACTGCACCGACAACATTGCAGTGGACAGCGCTCCTCACTGCACCGACAACATTGCAGTGGACAGCGCTCCTCACTGCACCGACAACATTGCAGTGGACAGCGCTCCTCACTGCACCGACAACATTGCAGTGGACAGCGCTCCTCAAAGTCCATGCCCTGTAGCGACTGAGCTACACAGAACAGCTGATGGTGGAGTTGCAGGGTGTTGGATCCTGGCCTATCCTGAGGACAGGCCATCACTTAAAGGGGTTGTCTCATTACAGAAAGTTGAGGCATATTCCTACGATATGCCACCATTGTCTTATAGGTGTGGGTCTCACCGCTGGGACCCGCACCTATATCGAAAACAGAGCCCCGCAAAGTGGTGGCTGGAGGACTCCAGTCCAGCCACCACCAAGCGCGGTCCCCACAAAGGTGAATAGGCGCCCACTGCTCATGGCTGGCCACCGATCCCTTTCACTTTTATGAGCTTGACTGAAATAGCCGAGCCAGTGCTCGACTATTTTCGGCGGCCCCATAGAAAATGGAAGGAAGCTGCGCAGTGCGCCCTCTGCCACATTCAGGGATCCGTTCTCAATATAGGTCGATATGCCCCCATTGTCTGTCTGTGATGAGACGAGCTCTTTCAAGAGGCTGGACAACGCCTTTTAACCAAATCAACAGCTAGCAGAGAAACTTGGCTCTAATTTCCTGTAATCCATAACTATGTAATAACGTAGGAAAAATGTTTTCTTATAAATGGTCTGACAACTCTGTGTATCATATGGCAAAACTGGATTGGTTCTTTAGAGGGAAGTAGAGGGTCCTATTAGAAAGGCTTTTCTTGAATGCATTAGGCTTCATTCATATCGCCATATAATGGGCACATGACAGGAAAAAAAAAATCGAATCAAAGAGCTTGTGCCCCTGTCCCTGCTGATGGAGTGAGAGGTTCTATCCCCCCCCCCCCCCCCCCCCTTGCATTGCCACTTAAATGCTGCCATTGATATTGACCACAGTATTTCAGGAACAGTCAATGTGCTAATTTGAATATAGCGGATACTGTTGGAGGTGAGTTACTCTGTGGGTAGATACAATTACTGTAAATAAAGTATACTTTTTATTTATTGCTTTATTACTTAGACCAAAACTGTCAATCAGAAGCGAGGCTACAGAAATGATTGGAGTGTGGGTGCACCAAGAGCAACAGTGACACCTTTGTTGCACCAAAGGCCTAATCTGCATATTAGCAAATAGTGTAATGGAATGGAGCCTCGGATCAACAAAAGAAACACTGTGCTTTAATGAAGAAAACCATAGCTATGGTTCTAAGAACAGTTTGATAGGGAGGTTGCTGGTAAGGCTAGTTTCACACTACCGCATCGCAGTTGGGCCCAATTCACAATAAGGGCTTGTTCACATGACCGTATGCCTTTTTTAGTGTTTTGCGGGCCATTTTTAACGGAGCTTTTTTTAAGATTTTTGTTTCAGTAGTGTTTCCGGTTCCATTCCGTTTTTCCGTATGGTGTATACAATAATTCCATAGAAAAAAATTGGGCAGGGCATAACATTTTCAATAGATGGTTCTGCAAAAACAGAACGGAAGACATACGGAGTACATTCCGTATGTTTTTTTTTTTTTTTGTGGAACAATTGAATGGTTCCGTATATGGAACTCAAACTGCCCCTATACGGAACGCAAAAAAACGTTCATGTGAACGAGCCCTAATAGTGATATGTAGCAGCACAGATCACTGCTTGGTGTAAAACATACAAAGACCTCCGAGGAAGGTTATAAACGCCAAGGAAAGTATGATACATTATTATGAGTATGAACAAAGACCTATCTGCCTTTCAAATCGATAGCAAGGTCTTTTACCTCCCAGCGTGGTAAGTTTTTAAGCGCTAACAGGGAGACACCCCTAGAGGAAGGGGAATGGTAAGTGTGTGCTGCCCATTGGACCCAAGGCTATTTAGCATCTGTCCAGGCGACTCCTGGAGACGTACTATGTGTGGCGCAGAGTTCCTAATGAAGGGAAAACATACATCTCTTTTGTGCTACCCTAACCTTCCACGACACAATCTTTAGGTCAGCCATGATGTAGAAAGTAATAATACATCCCTGCAACAGCATTACCATTAGGACGGTAATGAAAAATAACAGAACAATAACAGAAAAGTCCATACTATAACAAAAGTACTGTGAGAGAGGTCTGAAGGTAAAGATGGACAGACCAGTCAGTCAGCCAGAAATACCGGAAGCCCTCTACTAGTCATGTCAGAGAGCAGAAGCATGCGGGGATGAGGCGACAGCAGTAATAAGGTCACTAGCATAGGTAATCATAAAACATGAATAACCAATTCCATTATTAATCAAATAAAGAATAAAAACATAATATGGAACTTCAATAAAGTAGAGCCAGGCCAGGAGATCTTATGTAGATTGCCTATGAAAAGTCAGCCATTCAGAAGCTTCTCCAGGTATGGTGAAAAACACTGCCCTTGCCATCAATTATTCGAAGCGTAGCAGGATATGCCATGGAGCGGCAGCGTAACCTTTTCTGCAAGCCATTTGCTTCTAGCCTCCATGCCTCAGACTTAGCATTGAGGTCTGAGATAGACCTGGGGCAGTAGCATCTTCTATACAGGAAATCTGTTCCTCTGCATTTTGCACTGTGTCTCAAGTTTTGCAGGTCTTGGCGCAGTAGGCCTAGATCAATTTTGACCTCTTCAATTTTCCCAGTAAGTGATGTTTTGCATGCTGTGACAGCTGCCAGGACTTGAGCGGTGACTTGCCTGAGGGTAGCCTCCTCAGAGTCCTCATCTGGAGACATATCAACAGAGGCAGGGTCTGCAGCAGTGCTAGCTCTACGGTAGTGGAGAGTAAGAGCCCTCCTCCAATTGATGTCTTTCAAATTCATTCAAATGTTCAGTGGCGTTCTGCGTCTTTGGTGGACTCGTAAACTGTGTAATACTGTAAATACATAATAGGTCGCCTGGAGAAACACCGCAAAAGATGTGCTCAAACGGATGCCAAATGTGCATAACTGATGCACAGGATCTGTTTATTTTACAGGATCCGTTTTTTTTTTTAGTTTGTTTCTGTTCTTCTACAGCAAGTTCAACATGATGTACTCTAGACACAGCCGGGTTTTGATATGGCAGGCTTGGAAGACTGTCCTCCAGCTGTATAAAGACACGTGACATCAAACATAGCGACAGGCTCCCTTAACCCCTTAGGGACCGGGCTCATTTTCACCTTAAGGGCTGTTTTACACGAGCGGATGCCGTGCGTGGAATCCGCTCCGTGAAAGAGTGCCAAGACCCGATGCAGACTGCAGAGGCACGGAGCATTAACATGACTGATAATGCTCCGTGCCTCTCTGTGACCTCTTTACTACGAAATCACAGTGACAACTGTGATTTCGTAGTAAAGAGGTCACAGAGAGGCACAGGGCATTATCAGTCATGTTAATTCTCCGTGCCTCTGCAGTCTGCATCGGGTCTTGGCACTCTTTCACGGAGCGGATGCCACGAACGGCATCTGCTCGTGTGAAACAGCCCTAAGGACCAGGCCATCTTTTGCAAATCTGACCAGTGTCACTTTATGTGTGAATAACTTTAAAACGCTTTGACTTATCCAGGCCATTCTGAGATTGTTTTTTCGTCACATATTGTACTTCATGACACTGGTAAAATGGAGTAAAAAAAATGCATTTTTATTTATAAAAAAAATACAAAATTTGCCAAACATTTTGAAAATTTTTTCAAATTTCCAAGTTTTAATTTCTCTACTTCTATAATATATAGTAATACCTACAAAAATAGTTATTACTTTACATTCCCCATATGTCTACTTCATGTTAGGATCATTTTGGGAATGACATTTTATTTTTGGGGGACGTTACAAGGCTTAGAAGTTTAGAAGCAAATCTTTAAATTTCTCAGAAATTTTCAAAAACCAACTTTGTAAGGACCAGTTCAGGTCTGAAGTCACTTTGTGAGGCTTACATAATAGAAACCACCCAAAAATGACCCCATTCTAGAAACTACACCCCTCAAGGTATTCAAAACTGATTTTACAAACTTTGTTAACGATTTAGGTGTTCCACAAGAATTAACCACCTCCGGACCGCCTAACGCAGGATCGCGTTCCGGAGGCGGCAGCGCTGCGCACAGTAACGCATATATGCGTCATCTCGCGAGACGCGAGATTTCGCTCAAAGCCGGCCCGCGCATGCGCATCGCGGGCCGGCAAAAGTTAGAGGACAAGTTCGTCATCAGCCTGCCAGCAACGATCATTGGCTGGCAGGCTGGCGATTTTCAAAAAAACGAATCACAAGCCAGATAACACATCATAGTAAATATGATGTGTTAAATGGCTTGTCTGCTCCTCTGCTGGTCCTTTTCGTCGGTTGGTTCCAGCAGAGGAGCAGAGATCACTGTGAGTACCCACCAACACTACACTTAGCCCCAGATCACCCGAATTAACCCCTTGATCGCCCCTGTCAATCACCTAGTGAAAGGAAAAAAGTGATCAGTGTAAACTGTCACTTTTTTTTCCCACTGGTATTGACTGTTAGGTTTTAGGATAGTTTAGGCCCCTTGGTTAGGTAGTTTAGCGTCGGTTAGCGCCCATCCCCCCGCACCGCAGTCACTGATTCGCTGATTAGCGTATCGCTAATCAGCATTTGTACATTAATAGTATCTGTAAGTGATCAAACTGATCACAGTCAGATCTAAAATTGTATTAGTGTCACCTTAGCTCGCCCTCCACCCAAAACGCAGTGTTTGCCCGATCAGGCCTGATCGGTCGCCCACACGTGCGTTCACCCACACCCGCCCCGCCGCAGTGACAAAAAATATATATTTTTTTGATCACTGCACAATCACTTTCCAAGCGCTGCGGCGATAAAAAAATCAGTTTTGATATTTTTTATCAACCGCAGCGGCCTCCGGTACTTCGCTAGCCTCCCCTTTGTAAGACAGGCTTGCTTTTTTTCTTGGGTAGTCTCAGGGAATACCCCTAAATTTAGTAGTCCAAATGTCAAACAGGGGGTATTCTTCTGAAGAGGCCTACAGGATTCTGACCCAGTCGGATGATGAATGGGAACCCTCATCTGACGAATCTAGTGGGTCAGAATATGAACCTGTAGAAAGCAGTGGCACTCTGACCCAAAGTTCGGACGAGGAGGTGGAGGTCCCTGATAGAACCAGGCGTACCCGGCCCCGTGTCGCTAGACCACAGGTTGCGCAGGATCCGCTTCAAGAGCAGCAGAGTGGGGCTGGCGCTGTCGGATCACGTGGTGAGGCATACACCAGCAGCGCAGCCCTCCCTGGACCTAGTACCAGCACTGCCGTACAACATGGTGAAGTGGCGAGCACCAGAAGGGCAGTTGAAGCTGGTACGGTGGCACGTGCAGTAGTTACCCCGTCGCAGCCACCGCACAGACAGGCCCGTAGAGTCCCTGAGGTGCTGGCAAATCCTGATTGGCAGTCACCAACTTCAGCCGCACCATTAGTTCCCTTTCACCGCCCAGTCTGGAGTTCGGGTTGAGACAGCTCAGATCGGTTCGGCCCTGGGATTTTTTGAGCTGTTCTTGACTGCGGAGCTCTTGGACTTAGTCGTGGCAGAAACAAATCGGTATGCCACACAATTTATATCCGCCAACCTGGGAAGCTTTTATGCCCAGCCTTTCCGGTGGAAACCAGTCCAAGTTTCCGAAATTTTTCTGGGCCTTCTCCTCAACATGGGTCTAACCAAAAAGCATGAATTGCGGTCATATTGGTCCACGAACCCGATTCATCACATGCCCATGTTCTCTGCTGCTATGTCCAGGGCACGATTTGAGGCCATCCTGCGTTTCCTGCACTTTAGCGACAACACCACCTCCCGTCCCAGAGGCCACCCAGCTTTTGACCGGCTCCACAAAATTCGGCCCCTCATAGACCACTTCAACCAGAAATTTGCAGATTTGTATACCCCAGAGCAAAACATCTGCGTAGACGAGTCCCTAATACATTTTACCGGGCGCCTTGGCTTCAAACAATACATCCCAAGCAATATGTATGGGGTCAATAGGTATGGGGTCAAATTGTATAAGCTCTGTGAAAGGGCCACAGGCTATACCCACAAATTTCGGATCTATGAGGGAAAAGATCAGACCCTGGAGCCAGTCGGTTGCCCTGACTACCTGGGGAGCAGTGGGAAGACAGTCTGGGACTTGGTGTCACCCTTATTTGGCAAGGGGTACCATCTTTATGTGGACAATTTCTACACAAGTGTGGCCCTCTTCAGGCATTTGTTCCTAGAACAGATTAGCTGCTGTGGCACCGCGCGAACTAGTCGCGTGGGCTTCCCCCAACGGCTCGTTACCACCCGTCTTGCAAGGGGGGAGAGGGCTGCCTTGTGTAACGAAGAACTGCTCGCGGTGAAATGGAGAGACAAGCGTGACATTTACATGCTCTCCTCCATTCACGCAGACACGACAATACAAATTTAGCGAGCAACCCGTGTCATTGAAAAGCCCCTCTGTGTCCACGACTAAAATTTGCTCATGGGACCAGATGTTGTCTCCGTATTTAGTTTCCCGACGCACCAGACGCTGGTATAAGAAGGTGTCTGTATATTTGATTCAATTGGCTCTGTATAATAGTTTTGTTCTCTACAGTAAGGCTGGGAGAACACGATCCTTCCTCAAATTTCAGGAAGAGATCATCGAGAACCTCCTGTATCCAGAAGGTTCCGTGGCCCCATCCACCAGTGTAGTTAGCCGTCTACACGAGCGACATTTCCCCAGTGTCGTTCCTGGTACCTCAACCCAACCGTCACCCCGAAAAAGATGTTGTGTCTGTAGCAGGAGTGGAATAAGGCGTGACACCCGCTATTTCTGTCCTGACTGTCCTGACGACCCTGCCCTATGCTTTGGAGAGTGTTTCCGGAAGTACCACATACAGGTACACTTAGCATAGGTATTGCATCTCACAGGACAGGCACACAGGGCTATTAGGGCCCTTTTACTCACAGCTACTGCAAACCTCTCCTTTCACTTCGCCACATCTTTGGGCGATTTGCGCTTTGCACATTGTCCCATGGGGAAGGAAAGGTTTGTCCTATAAAAGGTAAAAAAAAAAAAAAAGGTAAGCAAAAAAGTAAACTTTAGTTCAAAAAGTAAAAAAAAAGTTTATATGTTCTGTTCAAAAGTTAATATAAATTTAATAAAATTTATTGTGTTGCGGCCTGGTTTTTTCTTTTTTGTTTTGTTTTTTTTTACCTTCCAGGTGGACCAACCGATCGACTAGCTGCAGCACTGATGTGCATTCTGACAGAAGCATTGCGCTGCTGTCAGATTACACACAAGTCGGTGTATGCGGCGCTGCAAGACGAGATTTCTCCTCTGCAGTAAAAGATACGTTTGCCGAGGCATATGAGCTGAGGAGGTGGCGGTGTTCATATGCTTTGGCAAACACTTTGTATATATATAAAAATAAAAATAAATCCCGGCAATGATTTATTCATCCACATCGATTGATGTGAATGGATAAATCTGGTTTGCCAGGGCATACGAGCTAAGTGGGTATGGATGTTAGGCGGAGCTCCTATGTCCTGGCAGACGCCTTTCCCCTCTTTTTTTTTTGGCAGAGATTTTTTCATCCACATTGATCGATGCGAATGAAGAAATCTGTACCGTTCATTTTTTTCTTTCAGCCCAGGGGCTCAATATAAGGAGAATAGCAGAAACTCCTAATGCTGGCCATACATGTAATGATTGCAGAGACCCTCAAATGCCAGGGCAGTACAAACACCCCACAAATAACACCATTTTGGAAAGAAGACACCCAAAGGTATTCGCTGAGGGGCATATTGAGTCCATGAAAGATTGAAATTTTTGTCTCAAGTTAGCGGAAAGGGAGACTTTGTGAGAAAAAAACCCAAAAAAATCAATTTCCGCTAACTTGTGCCCAAAATTTTTTTTTCTATGAATTCGCCATGCCCCTCATTGAATACCTTGGGTGTCTTCTTTCCAAAATGGGGTCACATGTGGGGTATTTATACTGCCCTGGCTTTTTAGGGGCCCTAAAGCGTGAGAAGAAGTCTGGGATCCAAATGTCTAAAAATGCCCTCCTAAAAGGAATTTGGGCACCTTTGCGCATCTAGGCTGCAAAAAAGTGTCACACATGTGGTATCGCCGTACTCAGGAGAAGTTGGGGAATGTGTTTTGGGGTGTCATTTTACATATACCCATGCTGGGTGAGATAAATATCTTGGTCAAATGCCAACTTTGTATAAAAAAATGGGAAAAGTTGTCTTTTGACAAAAAATAAAAAATTCTAGGAACTCGCCATGCCCCTCACGGAATACCTTGGGGTGTCTTCTTTCCAAAATGGGGTCACTTGTGGGGTAGTTATACTGCCCTGGCATTCTAGGGGCCCAAATGTGTGGTAAGTAGTTTGAAATCAAAATGTGTAAAAAATGGCCGGTGAAATCCGAAAGGTGCTCTTTGGAATGTGGGCCCCTTTGCCCACCTAGGCTGCAAAAAAGTGTCACACATGTGGTATCTCCGTACTCAGGAGAACTTGGGCAATGTGTTTTGGGGTGTTATTTTACATATACCCATGCTGGGTGAGAGAAATATCTTGGCAAAAGACAACTTTTCCCATTTTTTTATACAAAGTTGGCATTTGACCATGTATCGTGAAATCCTGAGCGACAACCTCCTTCCCTCTGCCAGGAAACTGAAAATGGGTCGTGGATGGGTGTTCCAGCACGACAATGACCCAAAACATACAGCAAAGGCAACAAAGGAGTGGCTCAAGAAGAAGCACATTAAGGTCATGGAGTGGCCTAGTCAGTCTCCGGACCTTAATCCAATCGAAAACCTATGGAGGGAGCTCAAGCTCAGAGTTGCACAGAGACAGCCTCGAAACCTTAGGGATTTAGAGATGATCTGCAAAGAGGAGTGGACCAACATTCCTCCTAAAATGTGCGCAAACTTGGTCATCAATTACAAGAAACGTTTGACCTCTGTGCTTGCAAACAAGGGTTTTGTCCACCAAGTATTAAGTCTTTTTTTGTTAGAGGGTTCAAATACTTATTTCACTCAATGAAATGCAAATCAGTTGCTATCTTTTATTTAAAGTTATTTTTTCGATTTTCCTTTTGATGTGCTATCTGCCACTGTTACAATAAACCTACCATTGAAATGATACTGTTCTGAGACTTTTCATTTCTTTGTCATTGGACAAACTTACAAAATCAGTGAGGGGTCAAATAATTATTTCCCCCACTGTACTGTTATCCCCGGGCACCGCTCCGTTCGCCCGGTATAGGCTCCGGTATCTTCATAGTTAGGCTCCACCCAGGGGAACCTGACAGGGTCTCTTTCTCCTATGCTGTAGCGCTGGCCAATCACAGCGCTCAGCTCATAGCCTGGATTTTTGCGGGATGAGATGACAGTTTGATTGGCACTACTTTGGGATTCGTATGACTTTTTGATCGCTTGCTATTATACTTTTTGTGATGTAAGGTGACAAAAACTAGCTTTTTTTTACACCATTTTTTTTTTTTTTTTTTTTACGGTATTCACCTGAGGGGTTAGGTCATGTGATATTTTTATAGAGCAAGTTATTGCGGCGATACCTAATATGTATCCTATTTTTTTTATTTATGTAAGTTTTTACACAATGATTTCATAATATAATCATGTTTTAGTGTTTCCATAGTCTGAGAGCCATAATTTGTTCAGTTTTTGGGTGATTATCTTGGGTAGGGTATGATTTTTGCGGAATGAGATGATTGGCACCATTTTGGGGTGCGTGTGACTTTTTGATCGCTTGCTGTTGTACTTTTTGTGATGTAAGGTGACAAAAAAATGGTTTATTTAGCACAGTTTTTATTTTTTTACGGTGTTCATCTGAGGGGTTAGGTCATGTGATATGTTTATAGAACCGGTCGATACGGACGCGGCGATACCTAATAGGTCTACTTTTTCCCCCTAATTTTTACCAATTTTTTTATTTATTTAGGGAAAATGATGTTTTTGTTTATTTTTACTTGAAACTTTAAATTTTTGGGGGGGAAAACTTTATTTTTTCAATTTTTTTTTCACTTTATTTTTTGTCCCACTTTGGGACTTCAACTTTTGGGGGTCTAATCGCCTTTACAAAGCATCCCAATACTTCTGTATTGGAATGCATTAGCTGTATGAGAAATACAGTGTGTATTACTCATACAGCTTCCTGCCTGTGAGATCCAGGGGGCTGGATCTCACAGGCTCTTTACCAGAAGGCAGCCTGCTGCCTTCCATGCCATCGGGTCCCCCCTACAGCCCCACGGGGACCCGATGGCACTGCCGCCCGCCGCAACCTGTAAAAGCTGCAAACCGCAGGTCTGAATTGACCTGCGGTTTGCGGCAATTGCTGACCCCCCCCCGCACATTGTCCCCAGGTGCCTGCTCAATGATTTGAGCAGGCACCTTGTTCCGATCACCGCCCGCCGGGCGGTGGTGATCGGAACTACACATGACGTACCGGTATGTCATGTGTCCTTAAGTATCGGGACATCATGCCGTACCGGTACATCACGTGTCTGGAACAGGTTAAAGGGTTATCCCATGTCTAATGTAAAAAATGAAAATCCAGTCATCATATAAATGACAATCACTAACAAACCTAGAACCAGCCCTGTACATCACATGGATCCAGAGATCTCCGCATTCATTGCTCTGCTAGATTTATATCAAGCTGACAGCTCAAGGGGAGTGTCTTTTCTGCTGCAGCTAAAAGGGGCGTGTCTCAGCTCTCCCTATCACAGCTCAAGGGGAGTGTCTTTTCTGTTGGAGCTAAGGGGGCGTGTCTCATCTCTCCCTATCACAGCTCAAGGGGAGTGTCTTTTCTGCTGCAGCTAAGAGGGCGTGTCTCAGCTCTCCCTATTACAGCTCAGGAGGCGTGTCTTTTCTGCTGCAGCTAAGAGGGCGTGTCTCAGCTCTCCCTATCACAGCTCAGGAGGCAGTTGAAGGATGAAACTGAGCATGTGCGGCCTTCTCAGTGAGTAGGACAAAGAAATAAGAAAAAAAAAACAGCATATGGTGCTATACAGATATATTTTATTAAATAACTCTGGGTTTTTGCTGGTTTGAAAACTGTAGAATATTTTTCGTGGGACAACCCCTTTAAAGGGGTTGTCTCACTTCAGCACATGGCATTTATCAGGTAGAGAAAGTTAATACAAGCCACTTACTAATGTATTGTGATTGTCCATATTGCCTTTGCTGGCTGGATTCATTTTTCTATCACATTATACACTGCTCATTTCCGTGGTTACTACCACCCTGCAATCCAGTGGCGGTGGGCGCTCTTGCTCACAATAGAGAAAAGCGCCAACTTATGTGAGCGCCCACACTTCCGGCCACCATAGAGGCCAGCGCTTTTCCTATAGTGTACAAGCACGGCCACCGCTGATGGATTACAGGATGGTCATACCCATGGAAACGAGTCGTGTGTAATGTGATGGAAAAATGAATCCAGCCAGCAAAGGAGGCAATATGGACAATAACAATACATTAGTAAGTGGCTTGTATTAACTTTCTCTACATGATAAATGCCACTTGCTGAAGTGAGACAAGCCCTGGGTACATGATGACTTTGTTCGCCTCACGTGATTTAAAGAGGAATTTTGGTTGTTTCAAGTTAGCCCCTACCCACAGAATGGGGGCTAACTATTAGACGGATGAATTTTATGCTACTATCGTATTGCAGTCACACCATGTCGCTCATTATAAAAATTGTCCTGCGACAAAATGTTGCGCAACACATGTCGTCTTGTAGCTCTATCCCAGTGGTGGCGAACCTATGGCACTGGTGCCAGAGGCGGCACTCAGAGCCCTGTCTGTGAGCACCCGCACCCTGGAAAAGTCTAAGGCAGGCATCCTCAAACTGCGGCCCTCCAGCTGTTGTAAAACTACAACTCCCACAATGCCCTGCTGTAGGCTGATGCCTGTAGGCTGTTCGGGCATGCTGGGAGTTGTAGTTTTGCAACAGCTGGAGGGCCGCAGTTTGAGGATGCCTGGTCTAAGGCATACCAATAGACTTTACCCGCCATTCATCAGCGCAGGGCGCTCTATGTATAGCACAAGCAGCGCACTAAATGTAGGCAGGTTATTATAGCCAAATGATAAAGTACATAGAAAATGTACTATATTGGACTGTAGTATTCAGGGTAAATTGCCGTGTTGGGATAAATAAGTGTGTTTTTGGTTGAAGTTTAGCACTCGGTCTCTAAAAGGTTCACCATCACTGCCCTAGCCTAATACATAACGTTGTGACCATAAGTTATACTGTAAGCCCACAGCAACTTCAGTCCTGGAAATACCCTGTCCCAGTCCTATCTCTGGCTTACAGTTCCCTCTGACATTTCCCTCAAGATTTATCAAACCAAGTTGAAGCACCGCCATCTAGTGGCCGCTGCCGGCATTACACGGCTGTTCCCTGGGAACTGTGAGGCGGAGATGAGTTTCTGGCCGGGCCTTTATCAGTCCTGCACCCCCTTCCAGCAGCAGCAGATAACCGGCGTGACTTTCCTTGAGAGGTACATGAGACGCAGGTGACATGCTGCAAGCGGTGCGGCATGTGGTGTGCGCCATGTCCGGAGGGGTGGACAGCGCCGTGACCGCCCTGCTGCTGCGAAGGAGAGGTGAGGAGAATGGACGCGGCCATTACACTGCACGTTCCTAGTTTCCACCTGGAATATGGAAAGACGTCCACTTACTGTGTGTGAGGGAATAGACACCGTGCCAGATAGGTAGACGCCGGGGGAGGGTGATCAGTAGCTGGTGAGGTGGGCATGTACTAGTGCCAGTATTCTGTGCCATATTTATGAGGCTGCACCAGCTTTGCCAACATGAAGTGTTATAGTTTGTCAGGTCTTCCAGTCATGGCAAGAGACAACCTGGTATTCTATAGGGCAGTATGCCCGCTCAGACTGGTATACATCTTCTGGACAACTGTGACCCTGCACCCGGTAGAAGTGGAGGTGAAACTTATAACTCCCTGCCTGCCGCCGTTCTCTTAAAATAAAGACTTGTATAATATGCTAATGAGCCTCTAGGTGCTATTAGGGCGTTGCTTCAGCACCTAGAGGCTCGGTCTACGCACCCTTTGGCACGCCCAGGTCCAGTTGATTGACTTTCGAGTTCTCCTCATCGTCCCGTAAATCCCGCGCCTGTGCCGTCCTGTTTAGTATTTGGCGCAAGCGTAGTGAGGAGGCCGGCAGCAGGAGGGTGTCCTTCACTCACTGCGCCGAATACTAAACGGGACGGCGCAGGCACGGGATTTACAGGACGATGAGGAGAACTCGAAAGTCAATCAACTGGACCTGGGTGTGCCAAAGGGTGCGTAGACCGAACCTCTAGGTGCTGAAGCAACGCCCTAATAGCACCTAGAGGCTTATTTGCATATTATAAAAGTCATTATTTAGCGCGTATGGCCGCAGGCAGCAAGATATAATTCAAACAGTTATGTTCTGCTGACATTAGCTCATTGCTAATGTCAGCCAGATACATAACGAGATTTTTCTGATGATAGAAACCCTTTAACCCCTTCCCGACCCATGGCGTACTACTACGTCATGGGAACCACTGCGTTTCCGCAATTTGACGTAATAGTACATCATGGTGATCGCGCAGGCACCGGAGCGGTGCTCGCCAGATCACTGCAGGGGTCCGGCAGTCCCTGGTAGCCGGGCCCCTGCTGTATCCGCCGGCATCACTGTAAAAGCCGATGACGGTGGCTTAACCCCTTCTATGCCGCGGCAACATAGAAGGGGTTTTTAGCGGGCGAGTGAGCGCATCAAGTCCCCGCGCTCCTGCTGTGGCGGGGACCCGAAGCGTGACATGGCAGCCCAATGCCTTGCACGGCATCGGGAACTGCCTTCTACGGGTGCCGAGGAGATTCAGCCTCAGGCTGGGTCTCCTAGGCAACCTGTTAGTGTATGACTCGGTGTCATACACGAACAGGCAATGCATTACACTACAGATGTATTGTAATGCATTGCAGAGGGGATCAGACCCCCAAAAGTGAAATAAAGTAAAGAAAAAAAAGTTAAAGTGTTTTTATTAAAATTAATAAAGTAATAAAATTTATGAAGTACAAAAAGAAAAACTCCCCTTTCCCCTTATTTTATAATAAAAAAAAAAACACATTAGGTTTCGCGGTGTCCGTAATGACTGGCTCTATAAATATATCACATGATCCACCCTGTCTGATAAACACCATAAAAAATTTAATAAAAACGGTGTAAAAAAAAAGTGCAACACGAAGCGATCAAAAAAGCGTATGTCCCACAAAATGGTATCACCGTCACCTCATCCCGCAAAAAAATAAGCCCCTACCTAAGACAATCGCCCAAAAAAATTTAAAAAACGATAGCTCTCAGAACATGGAGACACTAAAACATATTTTTTTGTTTCAAAACTGCTATTATTGTGCTAAAGTGAAATACAGGGTGGGCCATTTAATAAAATGGGAATTGTTGGTGATATTAACTTCCTGTTTGTAGCACATTAGTATATGTGAGGGGGGAAACTTTTCAAGATGGGTGGTGACCATGGCGGCCATTTTGAAGTTGGCCATTTTGAATCCAACTTTTGTTTTTTCAATAGGAAGAGGGTCATGTGACACATCACTTATTGGGAATTTCACAAGAAAAACAATGGTGTGCTTGGTTTTAACATAACTTTATTCTTTCATGAGTTATTTACAAGTTTCTGACCCCTCTAAAATGTGTTCAATGTGCTGCCCATTGTGTTGGATTGTCGGTGCAACCCTCTTCTCCCACTCTTCACACACTGATAGCAACACCGCAGGAAAAATGCTAGCACAGGCTTCAGTTTCAGGTGCTTCACATCTCGTATCTTCACAGCATAGACAATTGCCTTCAGATGACCCCAAAGATAAAAGTCTAAGGGGGTCAGATCGGGAGACCTTGGGGGCCATTCAACTGGCCCACGACGATCAATCCACTTTCCAGGAAACTCTTAATCTAGGAATGCTCGGACCTGACACCCATAATGTGGTGGTGCACCATCTTGCTGGAAAAACTCAGGGAACGTGCCAGCTTCAGTGCATAAAGAGGGAAACCCATCATCATGTAGCAATTTCGCATATCCAGTGGCCTTGAGGTTTCCATTGATGAAGAATGGCCCCACTATCTTTGTACCCCATATACCACACCATACCATCAATTTTTTTGTTCCAACAGTCTTGGAGGGATCTATCCAATGTGGGTTAGTGTCAGACCAATAGCGGTGGTATTGTTTGTTAACTTCACCATTCACATAAAAGTTTGCCTCATCACTGAACAAAATCTTCTGCGTAAACTGAGGGTCCTGTTCCAATTTTTGTTTTGCCCATTCTGCAAATTCAGTGCGCCGATCTGGGTCATCCTCGTTGAGATGCTGCAGTAGCTGGAGTTTGTAAGGGTGCCATTTGTGAGTAACTAATATCCGCTGAAGGGATGTTCGACTAATGCCACTCTCCAGTGACATGCGGCGAGTGCTACGCTGTAGGCTCTTGCTGAATGAAGCTAGGACAGCCACTGATGTTTCTTCATTAGAGACAGATTTAATGCTTCCACATTTTGGCAAATCCAACACTGAACCAGTTTCACGAAACTTAGCAAGCAGTTTGCTAACTGTAGCATGGGAGATGGGTGGTCTCGTAGGGTGTCTTGCATTGAAATCTGCTGCAATGACCCGGTTACTGCGTTCACCAGACATCAACACAATTTCTATCCGCTCCTCACGTGTTAACCTCGGCGACATGTCAATGGCTGTAAACAAAGAGAAACTTGTAAATAACTCATGAAAGAATAAAGTTACGTTAAAACCAAGCACACCATTGTTTTTCGTGTGAAATTCCCAATAAGTTTGATGTCACATGACCCTCTTCCTATTGAAAAAAAGTTGGATTCAAAATGGCCGCCATGGTCACCACCCATCTTGAAGTTTCCCCCCTCACATATACTAATGTGCCACAAACAGGAAGTTAATATCACCAACCATTCCCATTTTATTAAGGTGTATCCATATAAATGGCCCACCCTGTACATTAAAAAAAATACATATACGGTATCGCCGTGTCCATAACAACCAGCTCTATAAAAATATCACATGACCTAACCTCTCAGGTGAACACCGTAAAAAAAAAAAAAGCCATTTTTGTCACATTACAAAAATTGCAACAGCAAGTGATCAAAAAGGCTTATGCCCCCCAAAATAGTACCAATCAGACCGTCACCTCATTCCGCAAAAAATGAGACCCTACCCAAGAGAATCGGTCTAAGAATTAAAAAGCTATGGCTCTCAGACTATGGATACACTAAAATATCATTATTTCGGTTTCAAAAATGCTATTATTGTGTTAAACTTAAAGAGGACCTTTCACTACAATAAAAAATGTAAACTAAGCATACAGACATGGAGAGCGGCGCCCAGGGATCTCCCTGCACTTACTATTATCCCTGGGCGCCGCTCCGTTCTCCCGGTATAGGCTCCGGTATCTTCAGATGTTCGGCTCAACTGGGTGGAGCCTGCTGGTGTCTCCTTCTCCCAGGCTGTAGCGCTGGCCAATCTCAGCACATAGCCTGAGAGAGAAAAAAAACCTCTCAGGCTATATGTGCTGAGCGCTGCGATTGGCCAGCACTCCAGCTTGGGAGAAGGAGACGCTGGCAGGCTCCACCCAGTTGAGCCGAACATCTGAAGATACCGGAGCCTATACCGGGAGAACGGAGCGGTGCCCAGGGATAATAGTAAGTGCAGGGAGATCCCTGGGCGCCGCTCTCCATGTCTGTATACTTAGCTTAGATTTTTTTATCGTAGTGAAAGGTCCTCTTTAACCACCTCAGCCCCCAGTGCTTAAACACCCTGAAAGACCAGGCCACTTTTTACACTTCTGACCTACACTACTTTCACCGTTTATTGCTCGGTCATGCAACTTGCCACCCAAATGAATTTTACCTCCTTTTCTTCTCACTAATAGAACTTTCATTTGGTGGTATTTCATTGCTGCTGACATTTTTACTTTTTTTGTTATTAATTGAAATTTAACGATTTTTTTGCAAAAAAAATGACATTTTTCACTTTCAGTTGTAAAATTTTGCAAAAAAAACTACATCCATATATAAATTTTGCTCTAAATTTATTGTTCTACATGTCCTTGATAAAAAAAAAATGTTTGGGTAAAAAAAAAATGCTTTGGGTAAAAGTTATAGCGTTTACAAACTATGGTACAAAAATGTGAATTTCCGCTTTTTGAAGCAGCTCTGACTTTCTGAGCACCTGTCATGTTTCCTGAGGTTCTACAATGGCCAGACAGTACAAACACCCCACAAATGACCCCATTTCGGAAAGTACACACCCTAAGGTATTCGCTGATGGGCATAGTGAGTTCATAGAACTTTTTATTTTTTGTCACAAGTTAGCGGAAAATGATGATTTTTTTTTTTTTTTTTCTTACAAAGTCTCATATTCCACTAACTTGTGACAAAAAATAAAAACTTCTATGAACTCACTATGCCCATCACGAAATACCTTGGGGTCTCTTTTTTCCAAAATGGGGTCACTTGTGGGGTAGTTATACTGCCCTGGCATTCTAGGGGCCCGAATGTGTGGTAAGGAGTTTGAAATCAAATTCTGTAAAATATGACGAGTGAAATCCGAAAGGTGCTCTTTGGAATATGGGCCCCTTTGCCCACCTAGGCTGCAAAAAAGTGTCACACATCTGGTATCTCTGTATTCAGGAGAAGTTGAGGAATGTGTTTTGGGGTGTCATTTTACATATACCGATGCTGGGTGAGATAAATATCTTGGTCAAATGCCAACTTTGTATAAAAAAAATGGGAAAAGTTGTCTTTTGCCAAGATATTTCTCTCACCCAGCATGGGTATATGTAAAATGACACCCCAAAACACATTCCCCAACTTCTCCTGAGTACGGAGATACCAGATGTGTGACACTTTTTTGCAGCCTAGGTGGCAAAGGGGCCCATATTCCAAAGAGCACCTTTCGGATTTCACAGGTCATTTTTTACAGAATTTGATTTCAAACTCCTTACCACACATTTGGGCCCCTAGAATGCCAGGGCAGTATAACTACCCCACAAGTGACCCCATTTTGGAAAGAAGAGACCCAAGGTATTCGCTGATGGGCATAGTGAGTTCATGGAAGTTTTTATTTTTTGTCACAAGTTAGTGGAATATGAGACTTTGTATGAAAAAAAATAAATAAAAAATCAGCATTTTCCACTAACTTGTGACAAAAAATAAAAATTTCTAGGAACTCGCCATGCCCCTCACGGAATACCTTGGGGTGTCTTCTTTCCAAAATGGGGTCACTTGTGGGGTAGTTATACTGCCCTGGCATTTTCCAGGGGCCCTAATGTGTGGTAAGTAGGTAAATGACCTGTGAAATCCTAAAGGTGCTCTTTGGAATATGGGCCCCTTTGCCCACCTAGGCTGCAAAAAAGTGTCACACATGTGGTATCGCCGTATTCAGGAGAAGTTGGGGAATGTGTTTTGGGGTGTCATTTTACATATACCCATGCTGGGTGAGAGAAATATCTTGGCAAAAGACAACTTTTCCCATTTTTTTTTTTATACAAAGTTGGCATTTGACCAAGATATTTCTCTCACCCAGCATGGGTATATGTAAAATGACACCCCAAAACACATTCCCCAACTTCTCCTGAGTATGGCGATACCAGATGTGTGACACTTTTTTGCAGCCTAGATGCGCAAAGGTGCCCAAAGTCCTTTTAGGAGGGCATTTTTAGACATTTGGATACCAGACTTCTTCTCACGCTTTGGGGCCCCTAGAATGCCAGGGCAGTATAAATACCCCACATGTGACCCCATTTTGGAAAGAAGACACCCCAAGGTATTTAATGAGGGGCATGGCGAGTTCATAGAATTTTTTATTTTTTTTGGCACAAGTTAGCGGAAATTGATATTTTTTATTTTTTTCTCACAAAGTCTCCCGTTCCGCTAACTTGGGACAAAAATTTCAATCTTTCATGGACTCAATATGCCCCTCACGGAATACCTGGGGGTGTCTTCTTTCCGAAATGGGGTCACATGTGGGGTATTTATACTGCCCTGGTATTCTAGGGGCCCTAAAGCGTGAGAAGAAGTCTGGAATATAAATGTCTAAAAAAATTTACGCATTTGGATTCCGTGAGGGGTATGGTGAGTTCATGTGAGATTTTATTTTTTGACACAAGTTAGTGGAATATGAGACTTTGTAAGAAAAAAAAAAAATAATTCCGCTAACTTGGGCCAAAAAAATGTCTGAATGGAGCCTTACGGGGGGGTGATCAATGACAGGGGGGGGTGATCAATGACAGGGGGGGGGTGATCAGGGAGTCTATATGGGGTGATCACCACAGTCATTGATCACTCCCCCTGGAAGGCTCCAGGGAGACGCCTGTATGTGTTTTGCAGATCCGATCCATCTATCAGTGGATCCGTAAAAATCATGCGGACATCTGAATGGAGCTTTACAGGGGGGTAATCAATGACAGGGGGGGTGATCAGGGAGTCTATATGGGGTGATCAGGGGCTAATAAGGGGTTAATAAGTGACGGGGGGGGGGTGTAGTGTAGTGGTGCTTGGTGGGACTTTACTGAGCTACCTGTGTCCTCTGGTGGTCGATCCAAACAAAGGGGACCACCAGAGGACCAGGTAGCAGGTATATTAGACGCTGTTATCAAAACAGCGTCTAATATACCTGTTAGGGGTTAAAAAAAAAAACACATCTCCAGCCTGCCAGCGAACGATCGCCGCTGGCAGGCTGGAGATCAACTATCTTACCTTCCGTTCCTGTGCACGCGTTCACAGGAAATCTCGCGTCTCGCGAGATGACTCATATATGCGTGACTGTGCGCAGGGCTGCCACCTCCGGAACGCGATCCTGCGTTAGGCGGTCCGGAGGTGGTTGGCTTCTGTCAGCCCACTAAACCGTTTTTTTATTTTTTTTTTGGTTTACTAATAATCCCTACACTGATTTATGCATACATAAGTTAAATAATAATTTCTGTTTAGTAGAATTTGCTAAAAAAGTAATTTTAAAAATATGCAAATTACCTTGCTACCAGCAAGTAGGGCGGCTACTTGCTGGTAGCAGCAACATCCTCCGACCCTAATGACGCCCCCTCCGCATTGTGATTGACAGGGCCAGGGAACGGAATCGTTCTCTGCTGGCCCTGCCTGTTAGCATTCAAAATCTGGCGCCTGCGCCGCGGCCGTACCTATCTTCAATCTGCGCAGGCGCACTGAGAGACGGCCACTCGCTCGGCCGCTCTATCCTCAATACGCCTGCGCCGATGACATCACATCTACACCCGGCGCAGGCGCATTGAGGAGAGAGCAGCCGCCTCTCAGTGCGCCTGCGCAGATTGAAGATACGTACGGCCGCAGCGCAGGTGCCAGATTTTGAATGCTAACAGGCAGGGCCAGCAGAGAACGATTCCGTTCCCTGGCCCTGTCAATCACAATGCGGAGGGGGCGTCATTAGGGTCGGAGGATGCGGCTGCTACCAGCAAGTAGCCGCCCTACTTGCTGGTAGCAAGGTAATTTGCATATTTTAAAAATCGCTTTTTAGCAAATTATACTGAACAGAAATGATTATTTAACTTATGTATGCATAAATCGCAGTGTAGGGATTATTAGTAAACAAAAAAAAAAAAACTGTTAGTGGGCTGACAGAAGCCCTTTAAATAAGAAAAAGTAGACATATTAGGTATTGCCACATCCGTAACGATCTGCTCTATAAAAAAAGTCACATGACCTAATCCCTCAGGTAAACGCTGTAAAAATAAATAAATAAAAACTGCGCCAAAACAACCAATTTTTTTTGGTCACCTTGCCCCATAAAGTGTAATAATGATCAAAAAAAATCATATGTACCCAAAAATGGTACTAATAAAAATGTCAACTCTTGCTGCAAAAAACGAGCCCCTGCACAATACGATCGGCAGAAAAATTTAAAAAAATAGGCATTCCGACAATGGAGATACAAAAACCTAATTTTTGTCTTCAAAAATGCTTTAATAATTAAAACTGAAACAAACCTCATGGAAAGTAGACATATTTGATATAATTGCGTCCGTAACAACCTGCTCTAGAAAAATAGTGCACGATCTACCCTGTCAGATGAATGTTATTAAAAATAAAAACAGAGCCAAAACATCCATATTTTTTTTGGTTACCTTGTCTCACAAAAAATGTAATATAGAGCAATTAAAAATCATGTACCCCAAAATAGTACCAACAAAACTGGCACCTTATCCCGTAGTTTCCAAAATGTGGTCACTTTTTGGAGTTTCTACTGAAGGGGTGCATCAGGGGAGCTTCAAATGGGACATGGCATCTAAACACCAGTTCAGCTAAATCTGCCTTCCAAAAACCATATGGCGTTCCTTTCCTACTGTGCCCTGCCGTGTGCCCGTACAGCAGTTTATGATCACATGTGGGGTGTTTCTGTAAACCGCAGAATCGGGGTAATAAATATTGAGTTTTATTTGGCTGTTAACCCTTTCTTTGCTACTGGAAAAAATAGATTAAAATGTAAACTGCCCAAAAAGTGAAATTCTGAAATTTCATCTCCATTTTCCATTAATTCTTGTGGAACACCTAAAGGGTTAACAAAGTTTGTAAAATCTGTTTTGTATACCTTGAGGGGTGTAGTTTCTAAAATGGGGTCATTTTTGGGTGGTTTCTATTATGTAAGCCTCACAAAGTGACTTCAGACCTGAACTGGTCCTGAAAAAGTGGGTTTTGGAAATGTTCAGAAAAATTTCAAGATTTGCTTCCAAACTTCTAAACCTTCTAACGTTGCCAAAAAATAAAATGTAACTTTCAAAAAGATCCAAACATGAAGTAGACATATGGGCAATGTAAAGTAATAACTATTATATGAGGTATCACTATCTATTATAAAAGGGTAAATTTTGGGTAAATTTGGGATTTTTTCACAAATAAAGGTGAAATATATTGACTCAAGTTTATGACTATCATGAAGTACGTGTCACGAGAAAACAATCTCAGAATAGCTTGGATAAGTAAGTGTTCCAAAGCTATTATCACATAAAGTGAAACATGTCAGATAAGCAAAAAAATGGCCTGGGCAGGAAGGTGAAAACAGGTCAGGGGTTAAAGAGGTAGTGCCACAAAGAATATTGTACCTGGATTTGAATACTTTTATAACTGCATGTAATTAAACATTTTGTATAACCACTGAGTTATTCAATAAAATGTATCTGTATACCTGCTGTGTTTTTTTTTTTTTTTTTTTTTTTGTGTCCTGCTCACTGAGATGGCCGCACATGATCAGTTTCATCCTTCTGTGATAGGGAGAGCTGAGACACACCCATTAGCTGCAGCAGAAAAGACACTCCCCTTGAGCTGTGATAGGGGAGAGCTGAGACACGCCCCCTTAGCTCCAGCAGAAAAGACACTCCCCTTGAGCTGTGATAGGGAGAGCTGAGACACGCCCCCTTAACTCCAGCAGAAAAGACACTCCCCTTGAGCTGTGATAGGGAGAGCTGAGACACGCCCCCTTAACTCCAGCAGAAAAGACACTCCCCTTGAGCTGTCAGCTTGATATAAATCTAGCAGAGCAATGAATGGGGAGATCTCTGGATCCATGTGAGGTACAGGGCTGGTTCTAGCTTTGTTACAAAGAGGTTGTCATGTACTATATGATGTGTGATTTTCATCTTTTACATTTATCATGGGATAACCCCTTTTAATATTGTTCTCTGAGGAGAAGTGAGAGATATAAATAAAGCCCTTCATGGTGTGTCGGAGGAGGGGGTCCCTGTGTCCTGCCTGTGGGATTGGGTATGGACTGGGCTCCACTTCTCCATCTCTGAAGCCTATAGCAGGTGCCTATATGGTGTATACCAGGTCCAGTCATAAATACACCTGTAGCCCAGATACGCTGCAGGGATGACGCCCATGTTTCTGCTGAAGTATAAAGGCTATAGCCCCCTCCTGTCTATCTATATTCAGGAAGATCAAGTAGATTAGTGATTGCATTGGTTTCTTTGGCCACATTTTGGGTGCCCTGGTTTCTCAGTTGCCATTGACCTGATAATATACGGTGTTGATGCGCTATCTAAGAGCATACAGAGCTGTCGCATAACGCATTGTATGCTACATGTCCCTAGGTTATCAGGTTACTGGCGTCTTTATGAACAACTGGGATGTGGTGGACGAACATGGCATGTGCAGTGCAGAGAAGGACTGTGAGGACGCCTATCGGGTCTGCCGGAAGCTGGACATCCCCTTCCACCAGGTGTCGTATGTGAAGGAGTACTGGCATGAAGTGTTCAGGTAATTGGGGCAATGTGGTGACCATACAGGAGGAGATGGCACCCTCTTACTGGACATTCATATAAGACATGACTATGAATTGTTCTTTACTTGTTTTTAGTTATTTCTTGAGTGAATATGAGAAAGGAAGGACCCCGAATCCAGACGTATTGTGCAACAAGCGTATAAAGTTTAACCACTTCCTAAACTATGCCATTGATAACTTGGGTAAGACCATGTATATTGTCGCCTCTGATCACATGTAGAGGACTGTACGCACACAGCAGATTTCTTGCAGTAATTTCTGTGACTGAATTTCACATCCTAAGGGCTCGTGCACAGGACCGTGTGTGTGTGTGTGTGTGTGTGTGTGTGTGTGTGTGTGTGTGTGTGTGTGTTTTTTTTTTTTTTTTTACATATTATATGCCAAAAAAACAAATAAAAGCTAGAAAAAAAATAAGTGCCATAGCTTTTTATGCATCGCTGTGCACTGTCCTGATTGGCTGCAGCGATCATGTGCCAAACTAAGCGGTGGCAGGAGGACCAGACAAGCACCGCAGAGACCCCAGAGAAAGGGGTGAGTAACCATAATTTTTTTATTTTAGGCTATTGGGTGACTTATCAGAAATGTTTAAATGAGTTTTCTGATCCTTTTATATAGGATAGGTCCTCAGTATCTGATTGGTGAGGGTGGGATCCCTGGAAATCCGCTATTTGACAAGGCATCGGCCCTTGCAGCAGTAATGAGGCTTTTTCTCGGCTTTCCCTAGGCCAGTGACGACACGTTCATATGTTACATGGCCTCGGCGCAGCTCAGCCTCATAGAAGTGATTGGGGCTGAGCGTGATACCAATCATAGCTGCTATACTACAGTGTTTCCCCCGAAAATAAGACACTGTGTTTATATTTATTTTTTTTCCCTCAAGAAGACACACTATGGCTTATTTTCAGGGGATGTCTTATTTTTCTTTTTTTTATTTGTCTTGGGGTCCATTCACACGTCCGCAATTTCGTTCCGCATTTTGCGGAACGGAATTGCGGACCCATTTATTTCTATGGGGCAGCACGATGTGCTGCCCGGACACGGAATTGCGGACCCGCACTTCCGGGTCCGCAATTCCGTTCCCGAAAAAAATAGAACATGTCCTATTCTTGTCCGCAATTACTGACAAGAACAGGCATATTCTATTAGTCCCGGCAAAGTGTGGTCCGCGAAATGCGGAACGCACATTGCCACTGTCCGTGTTTTGTGGATCTGCAAAACACGTTGCGGACGTGTGAATGGACCCTTACTCAGGAAAATCAGAGATGGGCTGGCTTATTTATCAGGGATCCAGTGAGAACTGGGTCCAATCTGCACAGTGGAGCTGGGATGATCTCTCTGGGCTCAGTAGCAGACTGCTTGCTGATGCTTTTCCCTTATCCCCTGCTGTTTGTGGGGGGTGAGAGGGACCCACAAACGGTTGGTGCTGGCGGAGAGAGACCCACAGTGTTGAGTAAAACGGCAGCCACAGCTTTATTCTTTCCCTGAGGACACACAATACCTAAAGCAGAACTTCTGCTCCTCACTTCACTGAGGAGACTTTTACTTTCAGTTTCTAGGTCTCCCTCTATGACTCAGCTTGCAGCACACACAGAAGGACCGGGACCTGACAGGGGGAGCCGACCTTGTTGATGGGGCAGATGAGAAGGGCTGCCCGTCTTCTTTACCACTCTGCGCCGGTACGCTTAGCCATGCCTATTACTGTCTTATTTTCGGGGGTTATATTGCGCAAATTCGGCCTATTTTATGGGTATGTCCTTTTTTTCGGGGAAAAGCGGTATGTACGGCGCTGTGTTTGGTGAACAGGAAGTAGAATGCACCGCTCACAGGAGCGCCGCTGCCTTCTCAAACAGCTGGTTGGCGGGAGTCCCGGGTGTCAGACACCAACAGATCAGATACTGATGACCTATTCAGACGAAAACCCCTAATCTCAAGACAACCCTTTTAAAGGGGTTAAAGTATGCTTATAGTTTATTTCTTATATAAATTATTCCAATATATTATTACAATTTTTAATGTGCAATTTGCTTTTCAGAATTGAGGGAAAGATGGGTGACAGCTGGTAAAGGCCATCTTGGTGGTCAGCCAACTTTTTCAGGCAGAGATTGTCAGTCTTTTATATTCACAGGAAAGGGATTTGTTGATAGATGGAAGTGATCACTATATAAGATGACTATAACACTCAGGGCTCACGCACACGACTGTAGGCGGTCTGCAGACAGTGGGTTCACAATACACGGTCACCGTCCATGTGCGCACCATATCACGGATGCTGACCTATTCACTTGAATGGGTCCGTAATGTGGAAGATGCAGTGCGGAATGAAGGCACGGATCGGAAGCACCACTGAGTGCTTCTGTGGATTTTTTTGTCCGTCCCTCCGCAGTAGAAGAAAATAGTGGATGTGGATTCAAGTGAATGGGTCCACATACTGCAGGTACATAGTTAGTGCTGTGCATCCGCAGCACAGGCATGGCCGGCACCTGGCCGTTTGCATGTGCCCTTCCTAATATAGTCTTTGTTGATATTCCGCACCATTTTCCATATTTCATAAAGTATTCTCCCTTGTTGGCTAAGTCTTTTGTGCTGTCCACATAGAGGTCCTGTCCATAAAATGGCTGTTGCTGGAGGGTCATGTGACCAGGCAAATCACTCAGTCTCCTCCACTTAAATACAGTACACCTGTACAAAACTACCAACAGGGCAAGTACACATGGCAGATGTGGTGTATTTGAGGTGAGAAGGCTGAGTGACGTGTCTAGACTTATTTTTGCCTGGTCATATGACCCTCCATCAGCGCCATCTTATGGACAGGACCTCTGTGTGGACAGCATAGAACATTTGCCGAACAAGGGGGCATGACTTATGGAATATAGCAAATGACACAGAAAATCATCTGACAATATTAGTAAGTGTTGTGGCCATTTTACATACACATTGGTCAAAAGTAGCCAGAAAGTGGACAAGCCCTTTAATAAAATTGAATTAAGTTATGCGTATCCCAATATGGTGTCACTAAAATACAGTTTGTCCCTTTTAAAAAACAAGTCTTCATACGACTACATTGAGAGGACTACATCAACAGTAGGCTGTCTTCCCCACTGTTAACATCCGCTTTGACGCTACTGCAGCCAATTGATGGCCTCCTGAAGGGGTTTGGCAACCCCTTTTTAAGTTGGAATTTTTTCTTTTTTTTTTTTGCCATAATCGTCCAGCCCTAGGTTTGCTTGAATAATTGTCGTCTTTTTGCCATGACAGGGGCTGATGCCATAGCCACTGGCCATTATGCAAGAACATCACATGAGGATGAAGAAATATTTCAGCACCCATATTTAAAGGCTCCCCAGACTCTCTTTAGGAACAGATTTG
The DNA here is from genome assembly GCF_905171765.1 of Bufo bufo. NCBI lineage: Eukaryota > Metazoa > Chordata > Amphibia > Anura > Bufonidae > Bufo > Bufo bufo. Next base: position 545,975,098 of record NC_053389.1, on the reverse strand, counting down.
AAATAAGAAGCAGTAAGCATTTGGGTACACAGTATTTGCTTTGTGTTTAGCTATTCCTGCCATTGTCATGAATCATGTATTACATATAGTATAGTGCTGATAACCCGGCGGTGTTCTGTATCAATCACATAGATGTGAAGCTTCTCCAAGCTGCTGACCACTTCAAGGACCAGACCTTCTTCCTCAGTCAGATATCACAGTATGCATTAAGAAAAACCTTATTCCCACTTGGAGGTTTGACCAAGGACTTTGTGAAGAAAATTGCAGCAGAAGCGGGATTTCATCATGTTTTAAAGAGAAAAGAGGCAAGGGCTTTATATGCAGATTGTAGAAAACAATGTGACTTAAACTTAAATATTAATTTATGATAAATATATTCCTAAACACCTTTCATTAGTTATAATGACTTGTTTTCTCCGAGAGCAATCAGGGGAAATAAAATAGCCGTCGTCCTATTAGTACACACAAAACCTGTCCTAATCACACAGCAGGACAAGTTACTTCAGAGCACTGAGGTAAAGAGCTGCCTCCTCATCCTCTCTGCTCTGCTCTGTCAGTATACAGCTGATCTTCAGCTTAATCTCTGTAGGAATGGAGTTCATGAGGAGACATGAAGTACAGAGAGGAGGGTGGGGATAATGAGCAGCAGCTACTATATGCAGTCTCCATTACCACAGCCCACAGTCTGTCCTGTCTGTACTTTGTCTCCATTCCTATAGATCTTCAGCTGAAGATCTTATCATCTGTATTCAGGATCATAACCCCTGAGAGATAGAGCAGAGAGGTGGATGAGACAACTCTTTACCTGAGTGTTGTAAAGTAATTTGTCCTGCTGTGTGATTAGGACAGATTTTGTGTGTACAAACAGGACGGCGGCCATTTTGTTTCCACTGATGATTGCTCCCTAGACAAAACGAGCCATTATAACTAATGAAAGGTATTTGGGAATATACACTGCTCAAAAAAATAAAGGGAACACTTAAACAACACAATGTAACTCCAAGTCAATCACACTTCTGTGAAATCGAACTGTCCACTTAGGAAGCAACACTGAGTGACAATCAATTTCACATGCTGTTGTGCAAATGGGATAGACAACAGGTGGAAATTATAGGCAATTAGCAAGACACCCCCAATAAAGGAGTGGTTCTGCAGGTGGTGACCACAGACCACTTCTCAGTTCCTATGCTTCCTGGCTGATGTTTTGGTCACTTTTGAATGCTGGCGGTGCTTTTCACTCTAGTGGTAGCATGAGACGGAGTCTACAACCCACACAAGTGGGCTCAGGTAGTGCAGCTTATCCAGGATGGCACATCAATGCGAGCTGTGGCAAGAAGGTTTGCTGTGTCTGTCAGCGTAGTGTCCAGAGCATGGAGGCGCTACCAGGAGACAGGCCAGTACATCAGGAGACGTGTAGGAGGGCAACAACCCAGCAGCAGGACCGCTACCTCCGCCTTTGTGCAAGGAGGAACAGGAGGAGCACTGCCAGAGCCCTGCAAAATGACCTCCAGCAGGCCACAAATGTGCATGTGTCTGCTCAAACGGTCAGAAACGGACTCCATGAGGGTGATATGAGGGCCCGACGTCCACAGGTGGGGTTGTGCTTACAGACCAACACCGTGCAGGACGTTTGGCATTTGCCAGAGAACACCAAGATTGGCAAATTCGCCACTGGCGCCCTGTGCTCTTCACAGATGAAAGCAGGTTCACACTGAGCACATGTGACAGACGTGACAGAGTCTGGAGACGCCGTGGAGAACGTTCTGCTGGCCTGCAACATCCTCCAGCGTGACCGGTTTGGCATTGGGTCAGTAATGGTGTGGGGGTGGCATTTCTTTGGAGGGCCGCACAGCCCTCCATGTGCTCGCCAGAGGTAGCCTGACTGCCATTAGGTACCGAGATGAGATCCTCAGACCCCTTGTGAGACCATATGCTGGTGCGGTTGGCCCTGGGTTTCCTCCTAATGCAAGACAATGCTAGACCTCATGTGGCTGGAGTGTGTCAGCAGTTCCTGCAAGACGAAGGCATTGATGCTATGGACTGGCCCGCCCGTCCCCAGACCTGAATCCAATTGAGCACATCTGGGACATCATGTCTCGCTCTATCCACCAACGTCACGTTGCACCACAGACTGTCCAGGAGTTGGCAGATGCTTTAGTCCAGGTCTGGAGAGATCCCTCAGGAGACCGTCCGCCACCTCATCAGGAGCATGCACAGGCGTTGTAGGGAGGTCATACAGGCATGTGGAGGCCACACACACTACTGAGCCTCATTTTGACTTGTTTTAAGGACATTACATCAAAGTTGGATCAGCCTGTAGTGTGTTTTTCCACTTTAATTTTGAGGGTGACTCCAAATCCAGACCTCCATGGGTTAAAAAAATTTGATTTCCATATTTTTTTATTTTTTGTGTGATTTTGTTGTCAGCACATTCAACTATGTAAAGAACAAAGTATTTCTGAAGAATATTTAATTAATTCAGATCTAGGATGTGTTATTTTTGTGTTCCCTTTATTTTTTTGAGCAGTGTATTTATAATAAAGTATTTAAGAATTTTCATTTTCTTAATTCCCGGAGAACCCCTTTAAAGATAAACACTAGACAAATAGTTATTCTGGGTAAAAGCCGGAAACCTCAAATTAACCCAAAAACCCTGCGCTCCCATATAACTTCCATGGTATATGAATCTCTGCGCTGCCATATATTCATGTAATTGGCACAACAGTACAACACAAGGGATTAAAGGGCTTTTCCAGGATTCATATATTAAAGACCTGTCCTCAGGATAGGTCATCAATATTTGTTCAGTGGGCATCTGAATCCCGGCGGGTCAGCTACTTGAAGGGGCCGCAGTACTCCAGTGAGCTCGGTGGTCTCTTCCACATTCATCTGTCTTATGGCTTATTGCCACCTCCCTTCCATTCAAGTGACTGAGCTGCAATATCAAGCACAGCCGCTATTCAGTGGACGGCCCTGTGAAGAGGCTGTCGCGTTCACTGTAGTGCCAAGGCCTCTTCAAACAGCTGATTGGTGGGGGTGCAGGTGTCGGGCCACCACCAATTAGATATTGATGACCTCTCCTTAGAATAGGCTTTCAGTGTGAAACTATAGGATAACACTTTTCAAGTCTGCCCTTGCTTCTTCTGACAATCTTTGAGATGCCGCATAGAGTTGTGTACTTATTTTTTCTATCTTTGTAGAGCATGGGGATCTGTTTCATCGGTGAGAGAAATTTTGAAAGATTCATCATTGAGGTCAGTATTTGATGGTTTGCAGTGAGTGGTAAATGTTATTTGGCATTTATCCCTTTATATTGACTTATGTGTTCTTTTAAGTATTTAGAGCCCCAGTCTGGAAACTTTGTTTCACTTGAAGATGGGAAAATCTTGGGTACACACAAAGGTATTTCTTTTTAATTATTTTGTCAGCCTGTTTATATGAAAGTAATTGTTCACAAGTTTGTTCCACTTTGATTGCTTTGAGGTGCATGCTTTCTGTATGTAATATGCTGAGGGATATGCAACATGCAGTTTATAGTGTGACCATCTCTTGCAAATATGAGGAGCAGCAGCTGTATGAAATCTATTCTAACTACTGCCGCCCATACATTTGGTGAAGTTTGGCACATGCTAAAATTGTCTGAAGCCACTTAAGAGATTATGTGGAGGCCTCAAAGTGTAGCTATAACCAAAGCAAGAAACTTAATACAGGGTGATCTGAAAAAAAATTAACATGCACCTATTGTCAACGGTAGGTGGGCAGTCATTTTTAATTCACTTCATTAGTGATTGAATATGCTGTAATTCCCTAATGGAATTAGTACCTTTTTTTTTATTTAAAAAAATGATTCAGCTGTTTTTAACAGTTCAGTCAGCAGCTACCTTTTACAACAGCTCTGTCATAGATGTGAACACGCTGCTGTCCTAAAATAATGGTATATTAGATGAGACTTTCTTTAACGACCTAACAGTTCTGCCCAAGCACAGCTCAGGCTGCAGGGGCAGGAGGGTCTGCTTTAGCTGCTCATATCTCCGTATTGGTAGCAGCTAGAGATGGGCAGTCTAAGCTTTCATACAAGACCAGACTCGCAGCATTGGCACAATATCGGCAGGAGATATCACAGTTTAAAACCAAGTTGAAATCTGCATTTACTTTTACTTTCACTTTCAGCTGCATTCACTGCGATCCTGATTTCTAACAGTGATATCTTCCAATGTTGTTAAGATAATGCTGTTCTGGTATTGTTTGAAAGCTTCAAATGCCAGCTACGATATCTCTAGCTGCTACCTCTCTAGAGTTATGAACAGCTAAATCAGCCCTCCCCCTGCTGCTGGAGCACTCGGGACAGAACTGTTAGGAGGTTAAGTTACCATTCATCCTTGTACTATGAAAAGACAGATTGAGTGTGCCAGAATGCATCTCCTTTCTAGCTCATAGAGGGGAGTCCCAAGTAAATTTAGTCATATGAGGACTTCAAAGGAGTAGGGGGAAAAACAGCAGTTCCACATGTAATATATCACTGTGAGGGGCTAGATTGACAGAACAGGAAGGACATAAATGAACCTACATACTTATTAAAAGTTAAGGATGAACGATGAACAGCTATTCTGACATTGTTTTGTTAGATTTTTTTTTCCCCCAGGTAAAATGGGTTATGAATGTGGCAGTTCCATTTTTGTATAGCATTAAAACAATCTGTAAAGGTTTTTTTTTTTAAAAATTCCCCCCCCCCCCTTTCTGTAAGCTCAACACTTTATTTATTCTTCAAGACTTTATTTATTCTTAAGGGCTCTTTCACACTTGCGTTCTTTTCTTCCGGCATAGAGTTCCGTCATCGGGGCTCTATGCCGGAAGAATCCTGATCAGTTTTATCCTAATGCATTCTGAATGGAGAGAAATCCGTTCAGGATGTCTTCAGTTCCGGACCGGAACGTTTTTTGGCCGGAGAAAATACTGCAGCATGCTGTGCTTTTTGCTCCGGCCAAAAATCCTGAACACTTGCCACAAGGCCGGATCCGGAATTAATGCCCATTTAAAGGCATTAATCCGGATCCGGCCTTAAGCTAAACGTCGTTTCGGCGCATTGCCGGATCCGACATTTAGCTTTTTCTGAATGGTTACCATGGCTGCCAAGACGCTAAAGTCCTGGCAGCCATGGTAAAGTGTAGTGGGGAGCGGGGGAGCAGTATACTTACCGTCCGTGCGGCTCCCCGGGCGCTCCAGAGTGACGGCAGGGCGCCCCACGCGCATGGGTGACGTGATCGCATGGACACGTCATCCATGCGCATGGGGCGCTCTGACGTCATTCTGGAGCGCCCCGGGAGCCGCACGGACTGTAAGTATACTGCTCCCCCCGCTCCCCACTACTACTATGGCAACCAGGACTCTAATAGCATCCTGGCTGCCATAGTCACACTGAACGCATTTTGAAGACGGATCCGTCTTCAAATGCTTTCAGTTCACTTGTGTTTTTCCGGATCCGGCGTGTAATTCCGGCAAATGGAGTACACGCCGGATCCGGACAACGCAAGTGTGAAAGAGCCCTTAGTCTCACAGTGAGGCTTTACCCTGTGACTACTTATACACTGCAAAAATTGGAATGGAATAGTCACAAGGGTGAAGGGGTTATCCAGATTCTTATATTGATGACACCTGGCATCCCCGCCAATCAGCTGTTTGGGGAGACTGCAGTGCTTTGGTGAGTGCGGCAGCTTACCATGCACAGCACCATCCTTTGGATAGTGGCTGTGCTTGGTATTGCAACTCAAGCTGATTGAATGGGACTGAACTGAGCTTACGCCATGTCATGTCACTGGCCTAGAAGAAGCTGCGAGACTTACTGGAGCACCACAGCCTCTTCAAACAGCAGATTGTCTGGGTTTCTCGGTTGTCGGACCTCCACTGATCTGAAATTGATGAACTATCCTGAAGATAGGTCATCAATATCAGATTCTCTGGGATAACCCCCTTTAATTTGGCTGTTCTTTAAGGTAACAAACTTGAGTGACAGATTGCTGTGGATTCCTTGCAGCAGCAGCCCCAGAAGACTCGGTTTAAGGCCTCATGCACATGAACGTATTTCCTTTCCGTGTCGTTCCGTCCTTCTTTTTTTTTTTTTTTTGCGGGCCATATACGGAACCATTCATTTCAAAGGGTCCGCAAAAAATAAACGGAAGTTACTCTGTGTGCATTCCATTTCTGTTTGTCTGTATTTCAGTTCCGCAAAAAAAATAGAACATGTCCCATTATCGTCCGCATTACGGACAAGGATGGTACTGTTCTATTAGGGGCCAGCTGTTCTGTTCCGCAGAATGCACACGGACGTCATTCGTATTTTTTGCGGATCCGTTTTTTTTTGCGGACTGCAAAATACATATGGTCGTGTGCATGAGCCCTAACCTTGTAACTATTCCAGTGTTCTGAGAGGTGATATACCACGGTACGCATGTGCTCTTAAAACTATATCGTAACATAAGCATCATTCCAAGTGGGATAATTTTACTTCTGTTTTAACATATTACACTATATTACAGTTTTGTTTGTTTTTTCCCCACTGAGTATCCTGATTGTCAGGGTAACCCGTCATCACTCTTTAACTTTTTATTTGGGTTTTATGGCCTTACAGAGAGGCCGCCTACCTCTGTAAAATGAAAAATATGCAGTAACTAAGATACAGCCAGGGTTGGGGGAAAACTTTGATCCCAGCCGTCGCAGCTGGGTGTGTAACGAGTGACACCTACTGCATATGGACAGCTGCTTAGCCTGCATAATCCATATGCCATACATTTATTGCATTGTGCAGAACTAGAAACTACTAGTACCATAAATGTATGTTGCAATGTGGTGAGAAGTTTATTCATGTTACCATATGTGGCAAGTATAAATTAGATATCATTTACCCTTGCATTTAATGTCATCTTAGGTGCTTGCAATTCATTACTGTGGGGGCTGAGTAAGTAAACAATTACTCTCGGACTTATTTTTAGGTTGGTTTCTGTTTACTTTGGGCCAGAGGGCAAGAATAGGCGGTCCTGCGAGATGCATGGTTTGTGGTTGATAAAGGACGTTTCCACAGGTGACATTTTTGTGGTGAGTACATTGTGCATGTCAACCTCCTTAAATTATTATTTTTTTTTTTTTTTTTTACAGCTACATAATCTTTCATTTAAAAATATAATATGCCTGCCTTTTAATCTGTTAAAGAGAAATTGGCACTTCGATTTTTTTTTTTTTTTTATCAAATCTTTAATTTTCAAATAAAGAGCATACAGAGAATGTTCATAGCCTGCAAGGCCAAAAAGATACGTATGTTACAAATCCAATCTAAAGCCTTGGTAAACATACATTGATAAGTTTCTATAAAGGCATAACAAACAGTATAATATGTGCAGGGAGGGGAGGGAGACAACACAGACTGTAGTATAGAATAAAAAAAGTACGAATGGTAGTGCACAAGAATGAAGCTATACAAAATTTATTAAAGATGGTGGATTAAGAGGAAGCAAGTGGAGCTTCCACTCAGCACAGTCTTGAATACTGTATAACTCACGTCTTTAGGCCTCATGCACACGACCGTTGTGTGCATCAGTGTCCGTTGTTCCGTGATTTTCTGCGGACACTTTGACTTTCAATGGGTCCGTTGAAAACTCGGAAAATGCACCGTTGTTCATCCGCGTCCGTGATCCGTGTTTCCTGTCCATCAAAAAAATACGACCTGTCCTATTTTTTTTTGACGGACAACGGTTTACGGACCCATTCAAGTCAATGGGTCCGTGAAAAAACACGGATGCACACAAGATTGTCATCCGCGTCCGTGATCTGTGTCCGTAGGCTACTTTTACACAGACGGATCCGCAGATTCGTCTGCATAAAAGCTTTTTCAGATCTGAGTTTTCACGAAGTGAAAACTCAGATCCGACAGTATATTCTAACACAGAGGGCGTTCCCATAGTGATGGGGACGCTTCAAGTTAGGACTATACTAAAAACTGAGGGGTTAATTGTGCGGATTCACAGCCCCCTGTAAGAGATCAGGTGCTGCCAGGCAGCAGGGGGCAGTTATGTCCACAGTTCTTAGTATATTCACACTTGAAGCGTCCCCATCACTATGGGAACGCCTCTGTGTTAGAATATACTGTCGGATCTGAGTTTAACGATCTATCTCAAATCCGATGGTATATTCTAACATAGAGGCGTTCCCATGGTGATGTTAAAATATACCATCGGATTGGAGAAAACTCCGATACGATGGTATATTAATAGGGACTCCTGACTTTACATTGAAAGTCAATAGGGGACGGATCCGTTTGCAATTGCACCATATTGTGTCAACGTCAAACGGATCCGTCCCCATTGACTTGCATTGTAAGTCTGGACGGATCCGCACGGCCAGGCGGACACCAAAACAATTTTATTTATTTTTTTACTTATTTTTTACTTTCCTTCATGTCCGTGGATTCTCCAAAAATCAAGGAAGACCCACGGAAGAAAAAATGGACACGGAACTACGGAACCCGTTTTTGCGGACCGCAAAAAAAAACGGTCGTGTGCATGAGGCCTTAAGGCTACATTCATGTCTGCGTTTTTTCTGGATCTGTCATGGATCAGCAAAAACGCTTCTGTCATGATAATACAACCGGCTGCATCTGTTATGATCTGACCCCTTGTACTATCTTTAAAATAGCCATGCTGGATTCGGCACTAAAACCATTGTAAGTCAATGGCACCTGATCAGTTTTCTTTTTTGTCTGAGTAAACGGATCCGGTGTAACCTTATACTTCCCTACTTCGTAAGATTTCCCTACCCTCGTCACTTTCGATCGCACCGGACATTTCAGAAATTTCACAGCAGAGTGCGCAGGCGCAGTAATTGGATGGATGTTCTCAGCTGGACACCGGCTGACACTGCGCATGCGCTGGGGGGGCTCACCAGCGGTTAGGGAAGGGAAAAAATTGCGTACGTGCCAGTGCTTTTTCCTACCCTAACCGCTGGTGAGGCTCCCAGCACGTGCGCAGTGTCGGCCGGTGTCCAGCTGAGAACATCCATCCAATCACAGCGCCTGCGCACTGGCCATAATTTTTCCGTACCCTAACCGCCAGCGAGCCTCCCGGCGCATGCGCACTCGGCTGTGAGATTTCCCTAACCCGTCGTTTGTGCGCCTGCGCGGCGCTGCATACCTCCTCACGTCATGACCGGAAGTGACGAGGGTAGGGAAATCTCACGAAGTAGGGAAGTATAACACCGGCATCATTGACTTACACTGTGTTTCATGCCGGATCCGTCTTATTCTGCATCCCATGCCGGACAGAAAAACACTGCTTGCAGCGTTTTTCTGTCCTACGATGGGAACGCAACCAAATAGAACGGAATGCATTCTGGTGCACTCTGTTCAGTTCAGTTTTGTCCCCATTGACAATGAATGGGGAGAAAACTGAAGCGTTTTTCCTCCGGTATTGACATCCTATGACTGCTCTCAATAGGGAAAAGGAAAACGCTGATGCGAAAGTAGCCTAAGGCATCGGTAATGCCAAGAGCAAGGTGGCCCATAATTACAAAAACTTAGGGCTCATGTACACTAACCTATTTCTTCCCGTGTCCGTTCCGTTTTTTTTGCGGACTGTAAGCGGAACCAATAATTTCAATGGGTCTGCAAAAAAAGCAGAAGTTACTCCGTGTGCATTCGGTTTCCGTATTTCCGTTCCGCAAAAAAATAGAGCATGTCCTATTATCGTCCGCATTATGGACAAGGATCGTGCTGTTCTGTTAGGGGCCAGCGTTTCCGTTCGGCAAAATACGTAATGCACACGGACGTCATCCGTATTTTTTGCGGATTGCAAAATACATACGGTCTTGTGCATGAGCCCTTAGGGTGAGATCTGGAGATCCAGCTAGACATTTCCTCAAACTGACAGATCTAATGAACCTTGTCCACCCAATTTTGGAAAGAGGGTCAGTTGTCGGTTTCCAAAATAATGGTATCAGGGATTTTGCCGCGGTAAGATGTGTAGCTAAATTTTTGTGGAGCCAATCCTTCAGAATGGCTTCCTCGATCTGGGTCCAGTATGGCTTAAAGTACAGTCCCACCAAATGTGGGAGGGGGAGCCAGCTGCCTCACACACCAAAATGTATGTATGTGGGGTTCCTACAGTCTGATGCAGGTGAAAAAACCACGTTAATGTCCCAGGATACCCAGCTCCCTCTTCCACTCGGCCAAAATACCTAGGTTTAAGTGTGGCACTTAGATATTTTTTATTTATTTTTACTATTTCAAACCAGATATGGAAACATTATCTTGTTCTAATCTGCCTTTATGTGTTACATAATTATGTCTGAGCCACTGCTAACAACTGGTGAGAAATATCCTTTACAGCAGCCACATGAACATGGGAAACTGTGTCTGGCTGTACACCAGTTGCAAACAGCATTTTGTGCAACAACTTGCAAATTTTCGCCTTGCTCAACTGCTCTTGCACTTAAACAAAGGGCAGATCTTGTGCGAAGGGGCAGGGTCACCGCATTCCAATATATTTACAATAGTTTTTCATATTTTATAAATGAAATCTATGCCAACTCCTAGGCTTCAGTTTATGCCACACAGACATCCCAAATGTGACAGTTTACTCCATTGGGCTTTTTCTAGACTGGCTTGTGAAACCCAGTCCTTACTAAATGGGACTCATTGGCAGTCATATACAAAGATTGGCTTTTTCCACTGGTCCTTTTTTTTTTTCCTTGTGCTGCGGTAGGATTGGCCTAATTTATGACAGTGTGTGCCGTGTCATGAATTAGGGTGCACCTCCGATAGTCCATATGCCTCGAGTAAAAACTACTCCCTACCCCTGGCTGGATAGCCACAGCCAGGCCCTCCGTCACTCCCAAATGGTGAGGTCGACCGGTAAAACGCCCATGCAACAAAATTTTGTCTTACTGGCATTTTAAAAAGTCACAAAAATGTATCTTATAACTTTTTAAGCTAGCTTTTGGTGTATAAAAATGTTTGTAAATGACCCCATTGACTTCCAGAGGAAAATGAAGCTAGTTAGCTGCAGCGCTGCTCCCAATAAAGTGAATGGGAACAGGGATGCTGTAACCAACCCTATTCATTTATTAGCCTGACTGCTAGAGCTACTGGAGAAAAGCTGATTGGAGGGTGTACCGGGTGAGAGATGATCCTCACACTTGGCTTCCCCCCTCCCTTACAACCCACAGAACCAGAAATTAACGGCCTTTCATGGTACTCCCTAACTTTAAATTAGTGCTATACCCCAAATATTGCACCTAGAAGGTCTAGTACCATTTGAAAAGAAGACTCTGGGACTTTAATGACACCAAGAAGGTAAGCTGTAGCACTTACATTATAGCTATGGTAATCCTAAACTGGACACATTCTTTGACCGTCCCTGCACCTAGACTGAAATCAGTAGCTGAAGTACATTCATAAATGACAGGGAATGTTCTTATAACCGTATGAGCTGACGTCTCCCTTTCTCTTCGCCTGCTCACCGCTGCTGTCTATGGCAAAGCAGCCAACAACCCCCTTTAGGCGACATCACATAGATTAGACTGGCGTGTAAAACGCTGGTCTTGATAAATTTTCCCCAGTGTGTGAAAATAGTAAAAAGCACAAATGGAAAATAACTAAAATGTTTGCTCAGTGTGGGCTACCTGAGAGTTTTAAAGGGGGTTTCCCGATTTTAGATGGTGACCGTGTGTTTAGAATAGGTCAATACCAGATGAGTGGGGGTCAGACTTCTAGCACCCCTACCAATCAGCTGTTTCCAGCCTCTGCAGCTCAGCATACCATTCACTTCAATGGAGGAAATGTTTTATTAAGAAAACCTATTACATGTGAAATCTCTGCTGCTCCAGTGCTGATGCCTAGTGGTCAGCTTTGCATGGCCACTGCAGCCAATCATGATGATGCATGATGAGCCTTATAGTTATACAGAAGGTCAGGAACCAGGGAAAGTAGGATTTTGGGGTTGAGGTGGATGCCATACTTCTGCCTTTGGAATATGTTAGACACTAAGCATGAAATAAGCACCCTTTGACAATTACTGATGGCTATTAACTCTCTTTTTTGAAGGCCCCTTGTACAGATCACCCAGCCTTGTTCAGGGACTTACTGCGCACTGACAGAATGCATTGGATTTCAGAAGAGCCTCCTGCAGAGCTGTGCAGAACAAGATGATGGAGTGTCATTTTTATGTTTCAACACCAGATGGCACTAGGTACATTTGCCATAGAACACAGGAATTGTGAATGCTTCCGCATCTGTTTGAGCACTGTCTTGTCCTTATTGAGATTTATGCATGTTTATTTTTTTTTTATCAGATGTAAGGCTACTTTCACACTTGCGGCAGAGTAGTCCAGCAAGCAGTTCCGTCGCCGGCAATCTGCATGCAAACAGACAGCATTTGTAGGCGGATCCGTCTCACAAATGCATTGCAAGAAAGATATCCGTCTGTCCATTTGTCATACGGACAAACGGATCAGTTTTCTATTTTTTTCACATTTTTTAAAGGTCTGGCGCATGCGTAGACTCGGAAGGACGTATCTGGCATTGCATTATTTTAATATGGAAAAAAATGCCGGATCCGGCATTTTGGCAAGTGTTCCGGATTTTTGGCCGGAGATAAAACCGTAGCATGCTGTGGTATTATCTCCGTCCTGAACAGTCAAAAAGACTGAACTGAAGACATCCTGAACGGATTGCTCTCCATTCAGAATGCATGGGGATAAAACTTTTTCTTTCTGGTATTGAGCCCCTATGACAAAACTCAGTGCCGGAAAAGAATAACGCTACTGTGAAAGTACCCTAAGGGGGCAGGTTTACTAAATCTAGATGGTGTAAACATAGACAGGCTGTCTAGACATGCACTAAGTTTATCACAGTGGCCTAGGCTGGATTATCCGTGTGGTGCAGGTCTAGATACTTCTAATGCTATACTAACTATTGGTTGGTTTAGTTTGATATAGAATTTTATGCCAGAATTGTGGCACAATTTTGGCACTAAAAGTTAGATATTAGGACACATCCCTTGTCAGCCTAGCTGCAGATAATCTGTCTATAAACATAGATGTGCCAAATTGTAGCACATTTTGTCACTATTTACAGAAGAATCGAAGTGTATGGTTATTGGTGAATGTGGACCGATGTTCTAGAATATTAGCAATCCGTTTTGAGAGGAACAGCGTCTCATTTTCTGATCTTGTACTATAGATATTCACATTGTGTTTACCAAAGTAGTATATTAACTTCAGTCTTGGGCCCTAGTAGAGGTGCGGCGACACGTGGAATAAATGCTGTGTAGAAACTTTGCAGCATTTACAGTACAAGCAAAGTGGATGAGATTTTAGAAATCTCCTTTAAATGCTGTGAAGAAAACCTGCATAGTAAACGGACTTGTGCTCTAGGTTTTAATACGCAGCATGTCAGTTGTTGCTACAGATTATGTCTACGGCTTTCTTTGCAATGCAAAGTTTGGAAACACAGGTGCCACTGTTGCCTCAAAAATACACCCTATTTTGTGTGTTTTTTGCAGCTGTGGTATTTGTCCAGGCCGTTTGTAAACATCCCGTAAGGCCAGTTTCAGACGGGTCTGTTCACTGCTTGAAAAACACTCCATATGGGGGGCATGAATTCCCGTAGTGAACTCTGCTTCTTTGACCGGACTGCATGGCATTATGATGATTTATAATGCTGTGTGTCTCTGACTGATCTCAACTAATTATTTGTACTGAAGGCATCATGTGAGTACAGATAATTAAAAGTTAAGGTCAGGCAGAGACACACAGCATTATAAATCATTATAATGCCGGTCTGGTCAAAGGGAGGTAGAGTTCACTATGGAAATTCACTCTCCCACATGGAACTGCAGTGAATGCAGTTGTCTGAAACTGGCCTAAGGGGTGCGTTCACATGACTGAATTGAGAAACCTCCTTTAAAATCCGCATTGATTCCATGGGTAATATATCAAGTGGGGTTTTATATTGGGGGTGTATACTTTAACGGAAAGCTGCATTTCCTGCTTTTTTTTTTTTTTTTTTTCAATGGGAGATTCCAGCGCAGATTACATGCCAAAATAGGGGTTGCTGCCTTTTTCTGGTATAGTATGAACTGTGCGAAAAAAAGGCAATGCTGCTTCCCAGAACACTTATCCTGCACCAAAATCGGTGCCAAAAAACTCCATGTGAATGGGCCCTAATAGTTGTAGAAGATACTTTTTGGAAGTCTGCTTCCACAGCATTGTAAGGCTACTTTCACACTCGCGGTTTTTGGCGGATCCGTCATGGATCTGCAAAAACGGATCCGTTACAAAAACACAACCACATGCATCCGTCATGAACCGGTCCGTTTGTATTATCTGTACATAGCCAAGACCTGAACATGAACTCCATTGAAAGTCAATGGAAGACGGGATCCGTTTTCTATTGTGCCAGATTGTGTCATAGAAAACGGATCCGTCCCCATTGACTTACATTGTGTGCCAGGACGGATCTGTTTGGCTCAGTTTTGTCAAGCGGACAGCAAAACGCTGCAGGCAGCATTTTGGTGTCCGCCTCCAGAGCGGAATGGAGACTGAACGGAGGCAAACTGATGCATTCTGAGCGGATCCTTTTCCATTCAGAATGCATTATGGCAAACTGATCCGTTTTGGACCGCTTGTGAGAGCCCATGACGGATCTAACATAGTAACATAGTATATAAGGCTGAAAAGACATCTGTCCATCCAGTTCGGCCTGTCATCCTGCAAGTTGATCCAGAGGAAGGCAAAAAAAAAAACTGAGGTAGAAGCCAGTTTTCCCCACTTAAGGTGAAAAGAATTCCTTCCCGACTCCAATCAGGCAGTCAGAATAACTCCCTGGATCAACGACCCCTCTCCTAGTAGCTATAGCCTGTAATATTATTACACTCCAGAAATACATCCAGGCCCCTCTTGAATTCCTTTATTGTACTCACCATCATCACCTCCTCAGGCAGAGAGTTCCATAGGTCTCACTGCTTCTTACCGTAAAGTAATCTTTTTCTATGTTTGTGTACAAACCTTCTTTCCTCCAGACGCAGAGGATGTCCCCTCGTCACAGTCACAGTCCTGGGGATAAATAGATGATGGGATAGATCTGTGTACTGACCCCCGATTATATTTATACATGGTAATTAGATCTCCCCTCAGACGGTCTTTTTTTCTAAAGTGAATAACCCTAATTTTGATAATCTTTCAGGGTACTGTAGTTGCCCCATTCCAGTTATTACTTTAGTTGCCCTCTAAGTCTGCCTTGTTCACAGGCACTCCATGTGTGGTCTGAACTACGATTTGTAAAGTGGTAGGACTATGTTCACATCAACGGGCATCTATGCCCTTTTGATGCAACTCATTATCTTATTGGCCTTGGCAGCAGCTGCCTGACACTGGTTTTTGCAGCTTAGTTTGCTGTTTATTAAAATTCCTAGGTCCTTTCCATGTCAGTGTTAGAGTGTTTTACCATTAGTATGTACGGGTGACTTGCATTATTTCTCCCATGTGCATAACTTTACATTTGTCAGTGTTAAACCTTCTCTGCCCAAGCCTCCAATCTATCCAGATCCCTCTGTAGTAGTATACTGTCCTCTTCAGTGTTAATTGCTTTACACAGTTTAGTGTCATCAAAAATTTATATTTTTCTATGCAAGCCTTCTACAAGCTCATTATAAATATATTGAAGGAGAATAGGGCCCATACTGACCCCCTTGAGGTACTCCACTAGTGACAGTGACCCAATCTGAGTATGTACCGTAACAACCACCCTCTGTTTTCTATCATTGAGCCAGTTACTTACCCACATACAGACGTTTTCTCCCAGTCCGAGCATTCTCATTTTATATACTAACCTTTTATGTGGTACAGTGTCAAATGCTTTGGAGAAGTCCAGATATACGACATCCATTGATTCACCGCTGTCAAGGTCTAGAACTTACCTCCTCATAGAAACTGATTTAAATTAGTTTAACATGACCGATCCCTCATGAAGCATGCTGATAGGGCGTTATTTGCTTATTTCCTTTTGAGATGCTCTAAGATAGCATCTCTCTCAGAAAACCTTCAAACAGTTTACCCACAACAGATGTTAACTTACCGGCCTATAGTTTCCAGGCTCTGTTTTTGGACCTTTTTTGAATATTGGCACCACATTTGCTATGCGCCAATCCTGTGGACATTCCCTGTATAGAGTCTGCAAATATCAGAAATAAGGGTCTGGCTATGACATTACTTAATTCCCTTAGGATACGGGGGGTGTATGCCATCCGGTCCTGGCGATTTGTCTATTTTAATCTTTTTAAGTCGCTGTTGTACTTCTTCCTGGGTCAGACAGGACACTTTTAATGGGGAATTAATTTTTACATTCAGCATTTCATCTGACAGTTTATTTTCCTCAGTGAATACATTGGAGAAAAAAATATTTAACAGCTTTGCTTTCTCCTCGTCGCTCTGCGACTCCCCCCTCATTACTCTTTAAAGGGCCGACACCTTCAGATTTATACTTTTTACCATTTATAAAATTGAAGAACATTTTAGGGTTAGTTTTACTCTGTTTGGCAATTAATCTCTCGGTCTCTAGTTTGGCCGCTTTTATTTGTTTTTTACATGTTCTATTTTTTTCCTTATAGTTTTTCAGTGCTTCCGTGCTACCCTCCTGTTTTAGTGATTTATATGCTTTCTTTTTGTCATTTATTGCTTTCTTTACAGTTCCATTTATCCACATTGGTTTCTTTTTGTTCCTTAACCTTTTATTCCCATACGGTATGTACCTCTCACAATGAGATTTTAGGATGCTTTTAAAGATATTCATTTTGTGGCTGTATTTTTATTTTTGAGGACTTTGTCCCAGTTAGTTATGCTATGGCCTCTCTTAGTTGGCTAAATTTAGCTTTTTTTGAAGTTTGGTATTTTTGTTCTCCCTGTAGAACGCTCTTTTGAATGATAATTGGAAGGTTATTACTTTATGGTCACTATTTCCAGGTGTCCCCCAAACTGCACGTGTAAAAATAGAAAATTAATAAACAAAGTATATTCAAATTTTTTTTTTTAGGAATTAGGGACAACATATTAAAAATTATTATAAAAGTTTACTTTTTAAGGTAAAAAAAAATGAAAATTTTAAGAAATCTCATCCACACGGCAAAAAAAAATAAAAAAAAAAAATCCGTAATTGACCTGCTATGTGGATTATAAATCTACAGCATGTCCATTATGCTGTGGAACTCCACTATAGACCTGACCCTATGCAGTGCTATAGGGTGATGGTGTGAAAGCCATGGCAAATTCACAACCAAATCGGTGCAGATTTTGCTGCAAAATCACAACCAATCTGCATCAGAGTTTCTGTCCTGTGCAGCCGTACCCTAAGTGAATGGGCTGTGTTCAGCTTTATTGTACTGACGGTAAAATTCTGCAGTAAATGTGACCCCGGCCTAAGGTGTTTCCAGACTGTTTAGTACCGAGTTGTGCACCTTTCTGAATTAATATCTGGTTGGTCTATACAGGTTTTCAACCCTTTGAATTAAAAATAAAAAAACATGGTTTTCATAAACTGACATCGAGCAGAAATCTTAAATATTGCTGAAATCGAAATGCAATGTTTTAGAAAAATTCCTAACTTATACATTATAAAGGAATAAGGCTTATTTAGGTTGTGTTCACATCACTGTTTTCCGTTCTTCTGATCCATCAGAAGAGCAGAAAAGTTATTTTTTTTTAAAAAAGGATTTTTTATTTTCAGCTTCTGTTGTGCTTATTTAGCATTTTTATCAGTTTCGCTTGAGATCCGTTATTTTTGACAGACCACGCAATATCTTTTCCCTCACAAATAAGGGTACTTTCACACTAGCTTTTTTTCTTTTCTGGTGCTGAGCTCCGTCCTAGGGGCTCAAATCCGGAAAACAACTGATCAGTTTTATCCCCATGCATTCTGAATGGAGAGCAATCCGTTCAGGATGCATCCAGTTCAGTCTTTTTCACTGATCAGGCTTTTCAGAAAACCGTAGCATGTTGTATTTTTACCTCCGGCCAAAAATCCTGAACACTTTGACTGAACGCCGGATCAGGCCTTTTTCCCATTGACTTGCATTAATGCCGGATCCGGCGCCGTGTGTTCCGTCAAACCGGATCCGGCTTTTGCATGTTAAACCCGAAAAATGTGAAAAAAAGTTAGTCCATAAATGGCGGATCCGTTTTTTCCAATGCATTTTTTTCATTGTGATCAGAATCCTGATCAGGATTCAAATGTAATCATTTTCCTCACGTTTTTTCCGGATCCGGCGGGCAGTTCCGTCGCTTGATTCAAACAACACTAGTGTGAAAGTACCCTAACACGTCACAGCCAGGGAATAGGTGAGTTGTTTTTTTTCTCCCTGGCTGTGATTGGACAGCGCTACAGCCATGCGGAAAGAGACTCCCATTGAGAAACAGGACAGTCTCCTCCCTGTACCGATGCGAAAATTAGCATACAGGGTTGGAGAATTTAACGGGGGCCACAGCGGGCGAACGGAGTGGCGTCCAGAAAAAATGTTAAGTGCTATTAGATGCCCGCTGTATGCCCTACGTATCCTGATACTTAGTTTAAAAAGTCTGGACCCATGAAAGGTCCTCTTTAATCTAGCTATTACGTTTTCATCTGCCAGTTCTAACTGATGGAAGGTTATGTATTATGTGTAGTTTTCGTAATATTATGCATGTAGTAAACATGTCGTGTTTGTCAAAATGTCAGAGATTTACTTTCTAAGCTTGATTGCATCAGATTTTTATTTTTAGTTTTTTTTTTTACTAAATCTTCATTTATTTGATAAAGTGTAGGTAAAGCCATGCCTGCTCTAATGCTCCAATATTACCATGCATGACTGGCCAGAAAATGGAGGAAAAAATTGCAATGGCATTTAAATTTGTCAGATGCATCCCAGCAATGGTATACACTGCCAACTGTGTCACATGCAGCAGTCTACAGTCTGGAACATGGGACAGAGTTTTAAATGTAAAGATTCAAATCTCAGCAAAACGAAAAAATCTCCTTCCTGCCCATCGGTGCATCTGTTTAATATTGGCTTATTGAGTCTACAGTGTGGACAGTAGCCCTGAATGTGGATCGTGCAATAATGGCATTATTTATCAAAACGGGCACTGTGCGTTCATACATGGAGCATAAAGTAGATCCTGCCCTAATTTTATCCTGGTGGTCTCAGACCCTCTATTCAGTTTGTGCATCAGAGATTACGATGTGTCTGCAGTGTATGTGGGTATCTTTGGCTGGCATGCCTGTGTGATTATAGGAGCTCTTGGGAAGTTTGTGCATTATGCTGTTGGACCTGTTCCCTGCTGTAATGTACCCACAGTGTACTGTAATCCCCGAGAAATGCGCTGCCTGTCACGTCTTGTTGCCTAGCTTAGAAATTATGTCTGAGCCTTATATATTTCAATGGTTACATTGTTCACAGAAAGAGGTAAAGTTATAATTGCCACGGGCATGATATGGGATGTACCATAATTCACGTTATACACAGGGTGAGAAGCTGCTAAGCTTCATGATCCTGTCAATGATTAACTTTAGTGTTGAACCATTTGTATATCCTATAGGGTACTTTCACACTAGCGTTTTTCTTTTCTGGCATAAAGTTCCGTCCTAGGGGCTCTGTACCGGAAAAGAACTGATCAGTTTTATCCCCATGCATTCTGAATGGAGAGTAATCCGTTCAGGATCCATCAGGATGTCTTCCGTTCAGTCATTTTGACTGATCAGGCAAAAGAGAAAACCGTAGCATGCTACTGTTTTATCTCCGGCGGAAAAAAAACTGAAGACTTGACTAAATTCCATAGGAATGTATTAGTGTCTGATCCGGCATTCAAAATACCGGTGCGCAGACCGAAAAAAAGGTGAAAAAAATAAATGCCGGATAAGGGCACTTTCACACTAGCGGCAGGACTTTTTAGTTCGGCGGTTAGAGGCCGCCGGACTAAAGTCAGACATGCAGTACTTTTAGTCCGGCGGTCTCTCACCGTGCACTGCCGTGCTGCGCCGGAGCTCTGCCTCCCCGTCCCCATTCACCGGCGGCACGGCGAAATAGTGTCAGGACGGATCCGACAGGGTGAACAGCCTGTCGGATCCGTCCTGCCGCTAGTGTGAAAGTACCCTGGCACTGGAAAGACGGATCCGGCATTTCAATGCATTTTTTTGACTGATCAGGCATTTTTAGGACTGATCAGGATCCTGATCAGTCTTGCAAATGCCATCAGTTGGCATATGTTTTGCCGGATCCGGCAGGCAGTTCCGTCGCCGGAACTGCTTGCCGGATCACTCTGCCGCAAGTGTGAAAGTACCCTTACATGAATAAACATCATGTGGGTGCATAAATATGGAGATGGAGGATTATTTTTAAATGAATGCAGTATTGTAACAGGATCTCATTTTTCATGTGTAATCTAGTAGATATTATAGTAGACTCTTGTATTTACAGTGCAGTGTGTACTGACCTTAAACCAGGATGGCACAGTTTGGGCCACATTAGTGAAGCCAATACGAGCCCTCACACCTGGACAGGTAAGCAAGAATTTGGATCCTTTATTTTTTAACCGTACTAAACTGAGTGCCCTAGGTAGGGGTCATGGAGAGCAGGTAAAACCTACCTTTTGTGGAGTTTTTCTTATGAGTACTAGTGACTGTGAAAGATCTGCTCCTGCACATGCACTGGAAGCAAAGCTTCACTGTGAATTGCTCCCTGCATTGAGCTGCTTTACAGCCGCCCTTCTGCTCGGAGTGCCAGCTGTAATGGTCTCCTGGTTGGATGCTATAGCTGTCATTCAGAGCAGATGGGAAGGAAGGAGCACTTCATAGTAAAGTTCCACCAGTGTACTTGCAGGAGTTGAACCTATCGGAATAAAATTTCATATTCACAATACTCCTGGTAATGAAAACATCCCAAAAGGTATGTTTGTACTGTTCTCCTTGGCCCTTGTGTTGTGCTGTCAGCAGTTTACCATGGTCCAAACTGCAGACAGATTCCCTTTAACTGCTTTTTTTTTTTTTCTCCTCTCCCCCCTCTAAACAAATGTTACAAACTGACAAGCAGCATCGGCTCATATGTGCAGCACAGTAAAGTAAATATAGTTGGTCAGTGGTCACATAAATTACGTACAATCCTGGCAAAAATGACAGTTTTCACAAAGTTTTCTGCTTCAGTGTTTTCAGATCTTTTTAGTCAGATGTTTCTGTGGTATACTGAAGTAAAATTATAAGCAAGGGCAGATTTGTACCTATAAGGCCCCTTGATGCATTGCGGCAAACCCGCGCGAGTAGGCACGAAATTTCAGTCAGTTTTGTCTGCGATTGCGACCCATTGTTCAGTTTTTTTCCGCATGCGTGCAATGCGTTTTGCACGCACGTGATAAAAAAACTGAATGTGGAACCCAGACCCAAACCCGGACTTCGTCACTGAAAGACCTTCTATCTTCATTCAGCAGGACCTGCGCTGACGTCACCACGTGGTAATCACGATGACGTCAGCGCAGTTCCAGGGAGCAAAAAGATGATGATACCGGCTCCGCGATCAAGTGGATGAGGTTTAGGTTTTTTTTGTTTTTGTTTTTTTAAACCCCTCAATGGACATTTTAGTAAGCATTCTGTATTAAGAATTCTATTATTTTCCCTTTATAACTATGTTAGAAGGGAAAATAATAGTGAATTGACTTTAATGGTGTCCGGGGTTGCTCATCCCTATTTACGAACAATCTCCTAGCAACCATGTATGAAAATCGCTCCGCATCCGCACTTGCTTGCGGATGCTATGCGATTTTCACGCAGCCCCATTCATTTCTATGGGACCTGCGTTGCTTGAAAAACGCAGAGTATAGAACCTGCTGCGATTTTCACGCAATGCACAAGTGCTGCGTGAAAAACAACGCTCATGTACCCAGCCCCATTGAAATGAATGGGTCAGGATTTAGTTCACGTCATGCATTGCACCCACGGAATTACAAAACAAAAAAGGGGGGGGGGGTGTCAGCACATCCCAATGTGCAGGTGCACGTTGCTATGGCTGAAAATACATATCAAACACATAGTGCAACAGCACTCTACGAACCAAATAAAGTACAAAGGTATATTTATATTGCAATACTATGCTAATAACTTAGAGATGCTTAGCAAATACTTTTTGTACAAAATTATTTGAGCCCGTCTGCCGCCCAAGGCGATCTCTAAGTCGTGCACTCCTGTAGCCTGTGTTGCGTCATGGGCTGGTTTTAATTAGCATGTGTACTTAGTTTGCTTAGCATGCATGCTGGTACTTATAGTCCCCTGTTTTAATGGAGCCATTTTTGGCACCATAATAACCAAAAGGGGGCCCACATCAGTGGGACCTACACTTCCGGAATTCATGGTCACTGTTGTGACAACCCAACAGGTGAGCTTTAGTGTTAGGACCCGTCTTATAGAAATCGCCTTGGCGTGCGGTAGACGGGCTCAAATAATTTGTACAAAAGTATTTGCTAAGCATCTCTAAGTTATAGCATAATATCGCAATATAAATTACTTTATGTACTTTATTTGGTTCGTAGAGTGCTGTTGCAACTTGTGTTTTGATATGCATTGCACCCACGGAATACTCGCCCCGTGGACAGGGGCCTAAGGGCCCATTCACACGCTATATTTCTGGATCCGCATCCTTGCACAATTTAGCGGAACAGGTGTGGAGCCATTCATTTCAATAGCTTTCCGCATCTTTTGAGGCCCTATCTGCTAGGCATTTCTATCAAAGGGCTGGCCGGTTCGTGCGCCAAATGTGGAACGCAAGCGGCCAGTCCTTGTGTTTTTGTGGCCCACAAAAACCTTTATGGTCGTGTGAATGGACCCTGAAACTAGCAGACCTGCTGCATGGCACTTGGCAGTTGAAGGCTAGTTCTATGTTCGTACACTATATTTCCTTGGTCACAAACAATTTATTGAAGCAAAAGCCAACAACAGTGGTGGGTATAACCCCACAAAAATGTCAATGTCTCAATAACTTGTCATGTGACCTTGAGAATCAATTACAACTTGAGAACGACGTCTCCTGCTGTTCACAAGTCAGACTTGCTGAGGCATGGCATCCCACTCTTCTGAAAGGTGGCCCTCAGGTCATTGAGGTTCTGGGGTACAGAGTTACGAGCCTCTACACGACGACTCTGCTGATCCCATAGGTTTTCAATGGGTTTTCAGGTCTGGAGAAAGTGCAGGCCACTCTATTTGAGGTACTCCCAGTCGCCAGCTGCCGTTCCCTAATGATGTGACCTCGATGAGCTGGCAATTGTCGTCCATAAAAGTGAAAGTATGTGTTGTTCATGCAGAGGCACAATGACTGGAGTAATGATGTTATGCAAGCAGTATGGGGCTTGTCACTGTACCATTCACAAAGTGTATTGACTAGACACACCTACTCACATTAACACCACCACCACAGGCAAACAGCGGTTGATACATACGCTTTTCTTGATGTCTCCAACATCGTTGCGCCATAATTTCTGCTCAGCAAGAATAACTTTCATCAGTGAACAGCACAAGGCCCACTAGTCCCTCGTCCAGCATAGATGCTCCCTGGCCCATGCAAGACGATGACGCCTGTGCCTGGTGGAGTATCCGTTACACTTGCAGGTCGTCTAGTACGCAGACCATGCTGATGTTAATAGTTTTGAATGGTCTGACGTGACACTTGGGGTGCCTTTCACCTCCCTTAAATGTGCCTGGAGTTGTGTGGCATTCATCAATCCGATTCCTCAGGGCATTGTACACAATGAAGTGGGTCATCAGTGTGGGATGTGGCCAAAGGACGTCCACTTCTATGCCTTTCTGTGATTCTTCCAGTATCTCTGTTGCAACCTGCTGATTACACTCTGTGACACTCTAAGGCTACGTGGCCACTTCCTCCTTGAAGTCTCGCAATGACGAGGTACTGCTGATTAATTGTTAGGTGTTGTCTTGGTCTCATGATGTCAAAATGTGATCAGCATGATGAGGAGAACTGTTTTAAATATCAATTCTAATTGAACCAGGAAATTTATTGGATCTCACTGCACTTACTATTTTTCCGGGGCGCTGCGCCGTCTCAGCGCCCTATGTCCCCCGATATTTTCGCTGACTTGGTTATACTGGGAGAGTCTGCCCTGTTTCTTCCCCTGCTGTATGGCGTGTCCAATTGCAGCGCAGAGCTCACAGCCTCGGAGAAAAAAAAACTCCCAGGCTGTGAGCTCTGCGCTGCGATTGGACAGCACTACAGCCAGGGAGAAGGAACCCCAGGGAGAAACAGGGCAGACTCCTCCCAGTATAACCAAGTCAGCGAAAATACCGGGGGACATAGCGGGAGAACGGAACGGCGCCCCGGAATAAGGTAGGGCAGTGAGATCCCGGGGGGCGGCCATTCTACACAGCCTGATAATTATCTTACAATGTTTTGGACCGATGAAGGGTCCCTCACCTGTAAAGGTTAGAGTGCATTTTAGGTTCATCCTGAAATTTCACCCACAAGCCAAATATCCCTAACTATTTGTGAGTAGTGTATGTGCCTGTAGTGCTGAAAATTATGTTTTTAATATATGCAAATGTGTCTCTAGGAGCAACAGGGGGCGTTGCCATTACACCTAGAAGCTCTGCTCTAGTTGCAACTTCTGTACCCTCTTCACTTTGACAGTGTCAGACGGGCATGATCACGTTTTCACTGCCTGGCCTCCCCTCAATGGAAAATGGAGAGGAGCGGCAGTTGCAGAGAGAGCAGATTCTCTAGGTGTAACTGCCAACGCCCCCATTGCTCGAGGAAGCTCATTTGCATATATGAAATTTCTCGTTCATTCCATTGGGGGACACAGACCACGGTATAGCTTAGAGATATTACTAGGGAGGGACACTATGCAAAAAAAGAAGCTCCTCCTCCTCGGGCTATACCCCCAGGCACCTCCAGGAGAACTTCAGTCTTTGCTTAGTGTCCGTCCAAGGAGGTTGACTCTTACTCTTCTCCTGTTTTGTTATTTTCTGTTTTCAGATGGGGACGCAGGTCAGCATTGCGCTTTCCTGGCCCCTGTGGAGTGTCTGCCACGGTCTTCTGAATGGTTCCTGGCTACCTCCCATTCCCCCACAGAAAAAAGTGGATCCAGGCTCGACATGTAAGCTCTGGCATCCCACCACAGCTGGGGACAAAACCTGCTGCCTACCCTCCCCAGAGCACTGCTCTCCCTTGGGAGTCAGATGTCTGAAAGGTGACTCCCTGCTGGTCCGGACATCGAGGGGAGCATGATGACAGATAAGTATTGCCTGCTTCAATCTCCCTTCTCTCTCTTCCCTCCCCCCTAATCTTCATGTCGTTTGTCTGCACTCTGAGGCCGCCTGGGTGACTGGAAAAGGACCTGCTGGGGGCATTCTTTCCTAGGGGAGGGGGCCATTCCGGGTAGGGCTGATGATTCCCTATCTTCATTTTTCCTACCTGCCTACAACTCAAACGGCAGCTTAAGATCGCAGAGACAGGACGCCTCTGCATATGATTATTTCTGTTCCTTTAGACTGCGGGCCGCTGCGCTCTCTGCAGCTCCCCGCTGGACCGCTCCGTCATTCATTAACCCCCGCCGCGCCGTACGGCTATGGGGTGTAGTTTGAATCGCGCGCGCGCGCTTTTTTCGCGCCGCAATGACGCACTCAAGAGGGTGGAGCTTCGGCGTCCGGCTGTTTTCTCCTTAATTCGGAGACTCTGCTGGATTGTGGCCGTGCAGCTCCTCAGTGACCGGAGACTTCTGCTGTTTGCCTGGGTGGTAGGAATTGCAGCAACCTGGTAGGAAATCTGATTCACATTGGAATCCATCATGCCTAAACCTGGGGCCCCTAAGCCTTCCAAGGCTCCCTCTCAGGCTCCACTGGAGTCATGTAAGATATGCCTTAGGCCTTTTTCTGTCACTGGTTCTTGTGACTCATGCCCTGCTCCTATACAGGATCAGCCTCCTTCTCTTGCTCAGCCCGGTCCTCCCTCTGCCCCTGCGGAACCAGCGGTACCCGCCTGGGCCTCCGCCATGTCTAATGCGGCAGCTGATCTGGCCTTAGTTGCCAAGGCAGCCATGTCCTTCATGGAGCGCATGGCGGCTACTACCCCTGTGGCAGCCACCACTCCATCTCCTCTCAGTGACTCTCACAGAGGGCGTCTGACTTCTAAAAGGCAGCATGAGCGGCAGCATTCCTCCTCGGATGACTCCGCTTCTCCCCCTCGCCTTGAGGCATGCCCGGTTGACTCCCCCCCCCCCGCAGGGAGCGCAAATCCGAAGGGGAATTGTCCGGATCGGACGAAGTCACGGAGCGGGAACCCCTGCCTAAGCTTTCCACCATGGTAACCGAGTTGGTGGCAGCCGTCCGTGACACTTTTAATATACAAGGGGATTCTCCTCCCTCCACTAGTCGGGAGTTCTCCCTTTTTTCCACCTAAGAAGCAGGAGTCCGCTGTGTTCCCTATTCATGAGGAATTCACTGCGGTCATATCAAAAGCTTGGGATCGTCCTAATCAAAAGTTTTCGGCCACCAAGCGTATGAATACACTATATCCTTTTCCAGCTGACACAGTGGAAAAGTGGACTTCTTCCCCTAAGGTAGATCCTCCGGTGGCCAGGTTAGCCAAGAACATGGTCCTTCCCGTCCTAGACGGTTCCTCTCTGCAGGATGCGGTGGACAGACGTTTGGATTCACTTTCCAAGTCTATCTTCTCCCTGGCGGGCGCTTCCCTGCGACCGGCCTTCGCGTCAGCTTGGGTCGCCAGAGCCCTTACAATGTGGTTGCAGCGCCACCACCAGGATCTGTCAGAGCAGGACGCCTCTGTAGATACTCTGGATTTCATCATTCAGATGTCTCAAGCTTCCAAATATCTCTGTGAGGCTTCAAATGGACATCGGCTCCCTCTTTGCCTGTATTTCGGCCCTCTCTGTCATTCAGCGCAGGGAGGTCTGGCTGAAGGTGTGGGATGCTGATGGCCTCATCTAAGCGTTCACCTCGCTAACCTTCCCTTTGAAGGGTCCAGGCTCTTTGGGGCTCAACTAGATGAATTTATTTCGGCCGCAACTGGGGGCAAGAGCACTCATCTACCTCAGCCCAGGACCAAGCGTCCCTTTCAGTCCTCGGCCTTCAGGTTTCCGGGGCCAGTCCTTTCGTCCGCTTCTCCACTGCCAGGACGCCGTCGTCCTCATCGGCAGGGGGGGTCCCAGGACTCCCGCAAGAAGCCTTTCTTCAAGCCCCAGCCTTCTTGGCGGCCTCGGGCGCAGTCAGCCCGTCCTCCTGCTCCCAAGCAACCCTCCGCATGAAGGGGTGCCCCCACCCCTCGTGGTGGGGGGACGTCTGCTCTCCTTTCAACAAGTTTGGAGGGCTCACGTTCTGGACGCCTGGGCTCTGGAAGTGGTGACGTCCGGTTACAAGTTGGAGTTCGCGTCCAGTCACGCCGGAACGTTTTTTTCCCTTCTCGCGTTCCGGGGGATCCGGCCAAGGCCTCGGATCTTTTTTTTTGCGGTCTCCTCTCTTCTGGACCGTGGTGTCATTTCCCCCGTTCCCCAGAAGAGCAAGGGACAGTTTTACTCAAACCTGTTCGTTGTTCCAAAGAAGGAGGGGTCAGTGCGTCCGATCTTGGATCTAAAACTTCTCAACAAGTTTCTACGGGTGCGGAAGTTTCGCATGGAGTCCCTTCGCTCCGTTATTGCTTCTCTGAGTCCAGGAGATTCCTCCCGTCTGTGGACATTCAAGACGCCTACTTGCACGTCCCTATTGCAGAGTCCCACCATCGTTTTCTGCGCTTTGCCATAGGGGGGGCGTCATTACCAGTTCGTCGCCCTACCTTTTGGGTTGGCGACCGCCCCTCGGGTTTTTTACGAAGATTCTGGCGCCTCTCATGGCGCTTCTTCGCACCAGGGGCATCTCTTTGTTACCATACCTAGACGACATCTTGATAAAAGCTCCGTCTCTTCTACAGGCCGAGGACAGCGTCCGAATCACCGTTCAATCCCTGGAACGGTTCGGGTGGCTGATCAATCTTCCCAAGTCCTCTCTTCACCCCTCCCAGAGACTCTCGTTCCTGGGGATGATCTTGGACACCTCGATTTCTCGGGTGTTTCTTCCGGATTCCAAGGTTTCCCAGATTCGACTGGCAGTGGTGTTTCTTCTACGCTCTCCACGTCCCACCATTCGGGAGTGCATGCGGGTGCTGGGGCCTTATGGTCTCCTCTTTCGAGGCGATTCCGTACGCCCAATTTCACACTCGTCCGCTACAACAAATGATCCTTGCCCTCTGGAACAAGAGCTCTCGGGTCTAGACACTCCTGTTCTTCTGTCCCGGCAAGTTCGAGCTTCTCTCCCTTGGTGGCAGTCTTCCCTCAACCTAGCGTCAGGAAGGTCCTTCCTTCCGTTCTCCTGGACGGTAGTCCACCACCGACGCCAGCCTCATCGGTTGGGGAGGTGTTCTCCGGAACCTCACAGTTCAGGGTGTCTGGTCGACGGAGGAGTCCCGTCTCCCGATAAACGTCTTGGAACTAAGGGCGATTTTCCACTCCCTCTCCCACTGGACTCCTCTCCTTGCAACTCGCCCGGTGCGTGTTCAGTCGGACAATGCCACGGCTGTGGCTTATGTCAACCATCAGGGCGGGACCCGCAGTCGGGCAGTAATGCAGGAAGTAGCGAGGATCCTCTTATGGGCGGAGTCGCATGTTCCAGTATTGTCGGCAGTGTATATCCCGGGAGTCGACAATTGGACGGCGGATTTTCTGAGTCGCACCAGGGTGGATCCGGGAGAATGGTCTCTCCATCCGGAGGTTTTCGAGGACATCTGCAACCGATGAGGCCGTCCGGACGTAGATTTGATGGCTTCCCGGCTTAACCACAAGGTGCCGGTGTATCTAGCCCGCGCTCGAGACCTGCGGGCGGACGGGGTAGACGCGCTGGTAGCTCCATGGCAGCGGTTCAGCCTCCTTTACGTCTTCCCTCCGATTCCTCTGTTGCCGAAGGTGCTGCGCAAGATAGAGGCGGAGGGGATACCAACCATTCTCGTCGCCCCGGATTGGCCTCGCCGCGCCTGGTTCTCCAGCGTCGCTCGTATGTTGGTCGACGTTCCGTGGCCGCTACCCGACAGAGAGGATCTCCTGTCTCAGGGGCCACTCTTCCACCAGAATTCACGGCAGCTGCGTTTAACGGCGTGGCTATTGAGACCTCCATCCTAAGGAAGAGAGGCTTCTCTGATGCGGTGGTGAGAACCATGATCAGGGCTCGGAAGCCGGCTTCTTCACGGATCTATTATCGCACCTGGAAGGCCTTCCTGGTTTTTTGTGAGAAGTCGGGCTACCCGCCCCTACGTTTCTCTGTCCCAGTGGTGCTGTCCTTTCTCCAATCCGGCCTTGACATGGGTCTGTCGCTCAGTTCTTTGAAGGGTCAGGTTTCTGCTTTGGCTATCTTTTTTCAGAAGTCCATTGCCTTTTTGAGACCTGTGAAAACCTTCCTGCAGGGGGTGGCGCATTCTGTTCCCCCGTATGTGCCTCCCTTGCCCCCCTGGGATCTCAACTTGGTTCTGCGCGCCCTTCAGTCGGCGCCTTTTGAGCCTCTGAGGGAGATCTCTCTGGTTTTACTCACCTGGAAGGTAGTTTTTCTGGTGGCCATAACCTCCATCAGGCGAGTTTCGGAGCTGGCCGCACTTTCCTGCCGAGAACCTTTTCTGGTCTTTCACCAGGATACGGTGGTGCTCAGACCGGTGCCTTCTTTTTTGCCCAAGGTGGTTTCTCCCTTCCACCTTAACGAAGATCTTGTCCTGCCTCTTTTTGTCCTTCTCCGGCGAACCCCAAGGAATGCGCTCTCCACTCTCTGGACGTCGTCAGGGCTCTGAAGGTGTACCTGGGGGCTACTGCCTCCTTCCGGCGTTCAGACTCTCTCTTTGTGATTCCTGAAGGGTCTCTTAAGGGCCTGGCGGCTTCCAAGGTCACCGTGGCGCGGTGGATCCGTTCCGCTATTGCTGCGGCCTATCGCGCTCGTGGCCAGGTTCCGCCGTCACGGATTACTGCTCACTCCACAAGGGCAGTGGGAGCTTCCTGGGCTAGACGCAATCGCGCATCCGTTTCCCAGTTGTGTAAGGCGGCCACTTGGTCGTCCTTACATACTTTCACAAAGTTTTATCAGCTACACTCTCTGGCCTCGGCTGATGCTGTTTTTGGGCGCAGGGTATTGCAGGCTGTGGTTCCTGTTTAACTGCGGGTCGTTTATTCCAGGCGGTGTTGGGTTTGTTTCTTGCTCCCACCCCATGGACTGCTTTGGGACGTCCCATGGTCTGTGTCCCCCAATGGAATGAACGAGAAAAGGAGATTTTTGTGAAACTCACCTGTAAAATCTTTTTCTCGTAATTTCCATTGGGGGACACAGCTCCCGCCCCTTTTTTGGTTTACGCCTTATGGTGTGCTGTGTGATGGTTTCCATAGTGTTTTATTTCCGTTCTCCTTCTCCTACTGCTTTTGCAACGACTGAAGTTCTCCTGGAGGTGCCTGGGGGTATAGCCCGAGGAGGAGGAGCTTCTTTTTTGCATAGTGTCCCTCCTAGTAATATCTCTAAGCTATACCCGTGGTCTGTGTCCCCCCAATGGAAATTACGAGAAAAAGATTTTACAGGTGAGTTTCACAAAAATCTCTTTTTTTCTCAGCAATGCAAGCACATATAAACATGGAACCAACACAGATGCCTTCAGCTTCCACATGTCAGCCAGTTTCATAGATACATATCTGCTGACAGATGCCCTTTCACTTATTGACAATTACATCACATTTATGCAAAGACTCAGTATTTACAGTGCTTTACCCTTCTTTTTCAAGACTTCTGCAATTAGCTCTGGCATGTTGGATATCCGCTTCAAGGCTATATCCTGACTGATGGCAACCAATTCTTCCCTAATCAGTTTATCACAATTTCTGTGTTTTTGTTTGTCCACCTGTTTTTTGAGGACTGACCACAGGTTCTCAATGGGGTTGATATCTGGGGAGTTACCTGGCCATGGACCCACAATTTAAATGTTTTGTTCACTGAGCCTTAGTTATCACTTTTGCCTTGTGACATGGTGCTAGAAAAAGCATTGTTCATCACCAAATTGCTCCTGAATTGTTGGGAGAGTTGCTCTTGGAGGATGTTTTGATACTATTCTTTATTCATGGGGTTGTTCTTGGGCAAAATTATAAGTGAGCCCGCTCCCTTAGTTAAGAACAACCCCACACATGAATGGTCTCAAAATGCTTTACTGTTGGCATGACACAGGACTCATGATAACGCTCATCTTTTCTTTTCTGGACAATCATTTTTCCAGATGTCCCAAACAGTCTGAAAGGGGCTTCATCAGATAAAAATAACCCCAGTCCTCTGCAGTCCACTCCCATGTACTTTCCACAGAATGTCAGTTTGTCCTTGAGGTTTTTCTTGGAGAGAAGTGGCTTCTTTGCTGCCCTCGACACCAGGCCATCTTCCAAAAGCCTCTGCCTCACTGTGCATGCACATGCACTTTTACCTGACTGCTGCCATTCCTGAGCAACCGCTGCAATGGTGGTGAACCAAACCTCTCTCCTTGATATTCTCAATGATCTAATAAATGGTGCCATTTTAGAAGCAGCTATGTCCTTGCCTTTGAAGATCCTATCGATGTTAAGCAATGATGACTGCATGTGTTTTGTTGGAGGTAACCATGGTTAACAGATAAAAAAACGTGATTTCAAGCCCCCTTCCCTTAAAGCAATTGGGTCTGCTCTTGTAATTCAGTCAGCATGACAGAGTGATATCAGCTGCCTTGTCCTAGTTAACGCTTTCTCCTGAACTAACGAGAAGATAGCTGAAATGATATTGGCAGGTCATTTTGTAGCAGGGCTGAAATGCAGTGGAAATGGAAATATTTATTTAAAAAATAAATCTCAGACATTTGTTCGCATATCACTAGGACATGCCATCAATGTCAGATAGGTGCGGGTGCCAGGGACCCGATGGTTGCCATGGCAGCCCCAAGCCATGGCAACCATGGGGCAAAAAAAAGTGAAAAGTGTTTTTAACAATAAAAAAGTAAAGTTTCAAGTAAAAAAAAAAAAAATAAGCCCTTTTCCAATAAAAAGACACACAAAAAATGGTAAAAAAAGAAATAAAAAACCTAAAAACAGATATATAAGGTATCGCCGCGTCCGTAAAGACCGGCTCTATAAAAATTTCAAAAATAGGGTCACTTTCTTGGGTAGTTCCTACTCTAGGGGTGCGTCTTTAAATGCCATATGGTAACTTTAAAATTATCCCAGTGAAATAATCCATCTGGCACTCCTTTCCTTCCGCGCCCTTCCGTGCTCTCATACAGCAGTTTAGGACCACATATGGGGTGTTTCTGTAAACTGCAGAATCAGGGAAAGGCTCCATTCACACGTCCGCAAATGGGTCCGCATCCGTTCCGCAATTTTGCGGAACGTGTGCAGACCCATTAATTCTCTATAGGGACGGAATGGAATACACTACGGACATGTGAATGGACCCTAATATTGAGTTTTCTCTGGCTGTTAACCCTTGCTGTGTTACAGGAAAAAATTCATTAAAATGGAAAATCTGCCAAAAAGTGAAATTTTTAAAATTTCATCTTTTTCCCTAAATTTTTGTGGAACACCTAAATGGTTAACAAAGTTAGTAAAATTGGTTTTGAATAACTTGAGGGGTGTAGTTTCTACAATGGGGTCATTTATGGGTGGTTTCCACTATGTAAGCTCAACAAAGTGACTTCAGAATTGAAGTGGTCCTTAAAGTGAGTTTTGGAAAGCCTTATAAGATCCTAAAAAATAAAATTACATTTACAAAATGATGCAAACATGAAAGTGGACATATAGGAAATGTAAAGTAATAACTATTATATGATATATCACTATCTGCCTTAAAGGGGTTATCCCATCATAATGATCACTGTTAAATCTGTTAATGATTTGACAGTGATCATTTTTGTAAATATACTTATTAACAAATTCCCACCGATTAGGAGAAAATTCATCCCCACTTACCTTATTGTTGTGACTCTCGGTCTCCCCTGGTTACGACCACCGCTCTTCCGCAAAATCCCGATGGTCGCGCTTGCCCAGAAGACTTCTTCTTTTCTCCCGGCCGGGCCACTCGCTGTCCTGAACGCGCACGCTGCCGCGCATGCGCGACGGTGACTTCTTCCCGGCCAGAATAGTACAGAGCTGCGAACGCGCACGCCGGCTCTGTACTATACTGGCCAGAAATAAGTCACATTGCGCATGCGCGGCAGCATGCGCGTTCAGTCCAGCGCGCGGCCCGGCCGGGAGAAGACTTCAATCAAGATGAAGCCCGCCCCCAGCCAGAATCCAGGAAGTGAACGCGCGGTGGCAGCAGGTAAGTATAAAAACGCAAAGGGGGATAACCCCTTTAAAAGCAGATATTTTTTTCCGAATTTTCTGTAATTTTTGTATTAATAAATAGAAGTGAATTATATAAAAAAAAAAAAATCCACTATCATGAAGTACAATGTATCACGACAGAGCAAACAACCTCAGAATGGTTTGGATAAGTAAAAGCATTTCAAAGTTATTACCACATAAAGTGACACATGTCAGATTTTCCAAAAAACGACCTGGCCTTAAGGGGTTAGGCTACTTTTACACTCGTGTTTTGTGTGGATCTGTTCAGATAATACAACCGTCTGCATCCGTTATGAACGGATCCGTTTGTATTATCTTTAACATAGCCAAGATGGATCCGTCTTAAACACCATTAAGAGTCAATGGGAGACGGATCCGTTTTCGATTGTGTCAGTGAAAACGGATCCGTCCCCGTTGACTTGCATTGCGTGCCAGGACGGATCCGTTTGGCTCAGTTTCATCAGACGGACACCAAAACGCTGTGTCCACCTCCAGAGCGGAATGGAGAACTGATGCATTCTGAGCAGATCCTTTTCCATTTAGAATGCAAACTGATCCGTTTTGGACCGCTTGTGAGAGCCTTGAACGGATCTAACAAACGGAAAGCCAAAACGCGAGTGTGAAAGTAGATTTAAATGAGTGTTTGAGATCAGAGGCAAGAGCTACACACGAGCCATCAAATGAGAGGATTCAAAGAAAACAGACTGACAGCTTGCAAACAGACTGGTTTTTAACCCTAGTATCTCGGAAACAGATGAACACTTTTAATAAGGACCAACTAATAAAATGTTTGGTCCAAATTGAGCAAAATCAATCATAAAAGATGCCACCAATGGTGCCCATGGGAGGTGTATATACAACGCAGATTTTAAGGGTGCTGGATGAAATGAATGTGCTGGGTGTCAAACTTATGACACAAAGTAGGACTTCTGCCCATAAACTGAAAACTGAGCCATTTGGCTGCCATGCTGTGCATATCTCATCCTCATTAGTGACTACTGTAACCATGGTTATAGATGATCTTAAGGAATGTCAGATACTGACAATATGTCTCCCAAATGTTAACAGAAGCGTCCAACAATATCAGTTTCCAGGAGAAGATGTATTTCACTTGGTCACCAATCAGAATGATTTGTTAAGGAAAATGTATTAAAGCCCAATTCATCTTTAAAAATAGGCTCCTCCCATGATGAGTGGGTGACATGCTGTTTTTCTTGGAAGAGAAGACTTATCTGGCATCTGTTCCTCCAAAGCCGCAAATGTACAAAAATAGTGTTTATAGCAAGCTGACTTTATCACACCTATTACTCGGCCGGGCCAGGACTTTGTACAGCCGCGAGTTAACTTTACCCGACAGAATCCTTTCTGTGTATACAGTGGGTAATTGGGTGAACCCAGGTTACCATTCAGTGTCATGTGATGTGAGAAATTGTCCTGCCCAATAATCAATTACCAATGTAGATGATTATATGTTCACATACTAATCTCATCACAATCACATTTTATATTGCAATTCGAGAACCCCTAATTACCCAAAATAAGTCCAGCTAAAGAATACACACTGGATGCTGCCCGTCACTGATCTGCCTCTACATTTTCTCTTTCTGGCATATACCCGCATACACTTGAATGTTATCTAAGAAACAGTATTTAGTCTGAATATAAAAAAATATAAAAACTGTGACTAGAAACCCAGGAGATATCGCCATCTCAAGGGATGTTCTAATGAGCAGCAGCAGTTATCAGCTCCTGAATGGCAAGGCCAGCAATTTATGCAGTGATGCATCGTCTCTGCATAAGGGCTCATGCACATGAACGTATATATTCTTTCCGTGTCCGTTCAGTTTTTTTATTTTTTTTGTGGTCCGTATACGGCAAAAAAAAACAACAAAAAACGGAAGTTACTCCGTGTGCATTCCGTTTCCGTTTTTCGTTCCGCATAAAAATAGAACATGTACTATTATTGTCCGCAAAACGGACAAGTATAGTACTGTTCTATTAGGGGCCAGCTGTTCCGTTCCGCAAAAAAAACGAATGCACACGGATGTCACCTGTATTTTTTGCGGATGTTTTTTGCGGACAGCAAAATGCATACGGTCGTGTGCGTGAGCCCTAAGTTTGTTGTTTCTGAGTCTAGGAAGTGACTATCCTTTCTGAGGCGGTGGTGCTAATCTATTTTTCCTCATCAGTTTTGAATCCTGTAAAGTCCCAAATGAAGAAGGGCATGTTGTCTACCCGGCCCTGCTCTAGGACTTGTCCTTGTCATGCCGTTGTGGGCTTTGGAATAATTGCTGTTTACAAGCCTCCAGTGTTATAACTCCTGTTTTTATTTTGCTTATTTGATAGTTTGCGGTTTTCTACAAAGGAGAGGAATGCCTTGGAAGTGGTAAGATTGTGCGGCTGGGACCATCACTGTACACGCTACAAGTGGGCCAAGATAGAATGAAATCTGCAGCAAATGTAACGGCGGAGACTGTGAAAGATCTGGATCCATTAACCTGACTGCTGCAATCTTCCTAGCTAATTGGAAGAATACAGTGGAACCCAAGCCAGCAAATTATGAACGAACGAAAGCATACACTGACTCTGTGGTAATTAAGGGGCAAGTTCTGACAGACTTTGACTGGCATCCTAGCTCCGAGGTCTTCCATACACAATGATGGATTGTTTTCCGCAGACAGTCCATCAACCTGTACATCTCTCAGAATAGCTTTCCTAAGATGAAGACATTAGTTTTTAAAATGTTTTTATTTAAAACGGTCAAAGGCTGGAGAATTGTAGTGCAATATATATTGTTTTGAATAATTTACTATTTTTATTACTGTTTATTTGTTTTACACATTGGGGGGAATTTTAAGGACTAGTCTGTTGGCCTAACAGAGAAGTGCAGAAATAAAATATGGAAGAAAAGTGTTTAGAATTCAGCTAATATTTCCAGTCACTGTTGTGCAGGCACAAGATCAAATGACTGAAGTCTAACACAATACAAATCATTAACATTTTTTTGCCCTACATGGCTGTATTATGTATAGAGTGCACAACCTTTTTTGGTCTAAGGGCATCATTGTCAAATTGTTTTATTCCAAGGGGATGCATTAAAATGTCCATTTGCACTGGCCTATTACACAGGGTGATACAAAATGAATGGAGGATGAATGATCGCTACCACAGTGGTTCCTCCCTCATTCAGGTCTACTGATTATCTGCAGCACATCCCTGATTACACAGGGAGATGTGCTGCAGATCAGGCATCTTTCATCCTTTATCAGCTAACAAAGGAGGGTTTGCTTGTTTATCAGCTGATTGGTGGCACAATTATATGGGCCAATTATCAGTAATGATTGTTCTTATGTTCTCAATAATTGGCCCGAAAAACATGCAGTGTAATAGAGCCTAAAGTAGCAGCATTTCCTTCCATGCTTCCAGAAAATTGTTGTTATATAAATTTTAATAAAGTCATTCTTTTTTAAACTACCCGTTACATTACTTTTTTTAAATGCCTTTTGGTCTACACAATGTTTTATACCACCCTCAACTCTGGGGAGGGTTGGGGAAACTAGCATAAATGATTAAATTCTACTGCAGTCAGGGGCTGGAGTAGATTTCACTTTAGGTGCACGGAGTGGGGGAGGATGCACCTAATTTATCATGAGACTCCTCCTCTGGCAGCTCAGGGCCAGGCGTAAAACTTGTTAAATGACTCCCAATATGTATAGTTTCACATTAACTGAGTTATAACAATGACTGTTTTGGTTGGCATGGTAGTTTTTAATTATTTTTAATTCTGTTATTTACATTTTATTATATTGTTTCTACTTTTATCACAGTGTGGCCACCCAGGAGATCATTTAAAAGTCCCTTGGGGACAATTACACTATCTTTTTTCTTATGCCCTTTTCCAATGTAACTAGGGCATTGAAAGGTGCACACCTATAGATGCCCATACTCACTGGGCGCTATGCTCCATCAAAAGCAAAAGAGAGTAGCATTCCAGGAGCTTTTACCCTGTGCCCTACGTTGCTGGGGTTAGAAACACAGCGGATGGTACAGGCAGAGAATAAGCTGTGTTTCTGTACAATAGGATGGGGGCTGTGCACCCCTGCCATAGATGGTGGGGCTCTACTATACCTCAGGATGGTTCAGGGTTCATTGTTACATAGTTGGTAAGGTTTAATTAAAAGAAAAGGGTGTAAATTACACTGGAGAGCATTGATAAACATCTCAAATAAGAGAGGGCACAATACTGACCTTTTTAGCCATGACTATTTGCCCCTCATCCCAGGAATCAAATTTTATGTACCAGCCTTTTATATTTTACAGTATAAAACACTTTGGGAAGTCTAGATACACAACAGCCACACCATTACCTGGTCCAGTCTGGAACTTTACTGTACATCCTCGAAGATGCTGATCACATTAGTCTGGCAGAACAGATTGCTCATAAACTGATGCAAATTAGAAACAAAACTGTAGTTTACCTGATTTAAAATGCTGTTTTTTCTTTTATTGATCTGAGGCTCTGTTACCGCATTATACGTTTTCTTAATATGCGAATTAGGCCTTTGATGCCAATGAGAGTCTCACCATTGCTCTTGTTACACTCAAGATGTACTTTTTTTTTTTTTTTTTTGTGGCCAACGCCTCCCTGTTTGCTTTAAATGTCAAACCAGTGAGGGAGGGGCTGGCAGAGAAGTGGAGCTTTGGTAACACTCTCGTTGCACCACAGGCCTAATTTGCATATTATGTAATAGTATCATAACTTTTAAACAGAGCCTCTGATCAACAAAAGAAAAACAGCATTTTAATCAGGTTGGATACGGAGGTCGAGCGTGACAGATTCCCTTTAAAGACCC
Organism: Bufo bufo; assembly: GCF_905171765.1. Lineage (NCBI taxonomy): Eukaryota > Metazoa > Chordata > Amphibia > Anura > Bufonidae > Bufo > Bufo bufo. The sequence goes on along the minus strand of NC_053389.1, from coordinate 545,936,822 downwards.
CACATGTGTTGTAGATATTTGGGAAGGGGTTAATACAAAAGATGGATGCTTTGTGTTTTGTTGAATCCAGTCTTAAGATGATCAGACACATTAAATAGAAGTAGTGGAGTAGACGGCTCTACTTTTCAAGCAAATGGTAGAGGTGCAGAGACTGCTAAGTCTGACTCACCCAGTTAGAAAAGTAAAATTGAGAAATAGAAGGATAAGCAGGCACACTCTTATTTTGGTCAATCTATTTTAATTTATTTATAATAAAATATTGTTCTGGTTGTAGAGTCTTTTTTAATAGAAAATTATATATTAAAATATGGATAAGTGCTAGCAGTAAAAGTCATAGGATCAATGGTTCAAGGTTGTCTATGAAAAATGTCCTTTTATGATAAAAATTATAAAATGTAGAAAAATATAAAAAAATAATAATAATGAATGGGTAGTCGCCACTGGAAAGAGGATGAATAATCACCACTGGATAGAGGAAAATGATGCGTCTTTTATAATGATGCCTCTGTTTGTGGAATAGTCTTTCATAAGTCAATCAAGATCTACATTGATAATCTTGTATGAACTATGAACTAAGTATACATACATGTGGAGCGGCGCCCGGGGATCTCTCTGCACTTACTATTATCCCCGGGCGCCGCTCCGTTCTCCTGCTATGCCCTCCGGTATCTCCGTTCCCTAAGTTATGGTAGGCGGAGTCTGCCCTAGCGCTGGCCAATCGCATTGCAGATCTCACAGCCTGGGAGAAAATAACCTCCCAGGCTGTGAGCTCTGCGCTGCGATTGGCCAGCGCTAGGGCAGACTCCGCCTACCATAACTTAGGGACTGGTATCTCCGCCTACTATAACTTAGTGAGCGGAGATACCGGAGGGCATAGCGGCAGAACGGAGCGGCGCCCGGGGATAATAGTAAGTGCAGTGAGATCCCCGGGCGCCTCTCTACATGTCTGTATAGTTAGTTCATAGGGTAAGAATCGGTGAAAGGTCCTCTTTAAATCAAGACTTCAAGGTATATGTCACAATATATATGTGGTACAAATTGCTGTATCTTTGTACAATGCTGTGGGAAGAAGGGATGGTCTGTGCCCGAGTGTGGCGTCCCGCACTGTCTCTGGCTACAGAGGTCACTTACCCTTCACCCGGCGCTGTTGTATCAGGTCCTCCAATGACGGTCGGCTGTTCCTGGGAGAGTATCTCGAGTCCAGCGCAGTTTGGAGAAGTAGTCAGCTTGCCTCGGACGCCGGGGGGCGTGGTTCGCGCGTCTGGAGTATGACGTGGGCGGTCACGTGATCGCGATCTTCTCAATGTTTTTCCAGAGCGATCCTTTTAGTCTGGTTAGGATGTTGCACCGTAATTAGTGTTCTAGCAATCCACTATAGGCTTCTTAAACGTGTTTCGGGAGTCTCTCCCTTCATCAGTAAGTAGAGGATTGTGATGGGTCTTTTGTACATACGGACTAGTGACATAATGGGTACACGTTCCATTGTATATCAATAATCAGGAAAACAACAAAACCTATCAGCAACATTACACTGAAAGCACATAAAGACCTATACTCGTACTGAACAGACAAACAAAACCTATCAACATTAAAATATTGAGAGTATATAAAGCTCTATACCTGTACAAAACAATTAATTTAGTCCGCACTCACAATAGCTATTATTTTCCTATACTACAAATACAATCACCTAGTCCGCACCCACAATAGCAACTACTTTCCTACACTATAAATATACACTGCTCAAAAAAATAAAGGGAACAGTTAAACAACACAATGTAACTCCAAGTCAATCACACTTCTGTGAAATCAAACTGTCCACTTAGGAAGCAACACTGAGTGACAATCAATTTCACATGCTGTTGTGAAAATGGGATAGACAACAGGTGGAAATTATAGGCAATTAGCAAGACACCCCCAATAAAGGAGTGGTTCTACAGGTGGTAAACACAGACCACTTCTCAGTTCCTATGCTTCCTGGCTGATGTTTTGGTCACTTTTGAATGCTGGCGGTGCTTTCACTCTGGAGTCTACAACCCACACAAGTGGCTCAGGTAGTGCAGCTTATCCAGGATGGCACATCAATGCGAGCTGTGGCAAGGTTTGCTGTGTCTGTCAGCGTAGTGTCCAGAGCATGGAGGCGCTACCAGGAGACAGGCCAGTACATCAGGAGACGTGGAGGAGGCCGTAGGAGGGCAACAACCCAGCAGCAGGACCGCTACCTCTGCCTTTGTGCAAGGAGGAACAGGAGGAGCACTGCCAGAGCCCTGCAAAATGACCTCCAGCAGGCCACAAATGTGCATGTCTCTGCTCAAATGGTCAGTAACAGACTCCATGAGGGTGATATGAGGGCCCGACGTCCACAGGTGGGGGTTGTGCTTACAGCCCAACACCGTGCAGGACGTTTGGCATTTGTCAGAGAACACCAAGATTGGCAAATTCGCCACTGGCGCCCTGTGCTCTTCACAGATGAAAGCAGGTTCACACTGAGCACATGTGACAGAGTCTGGAGATGCCGTGGAGAACGTTCTGCTGCCTGCAACATCCTCCAGCATAACTAGTTTGGCATTGGGTCAGTAATGGTGTGGGGTGGCATTTCTTTGGAGGGCCGCACAGCCCTCCATATGCTCGCCAGAGGTAGCCTGACTGCCATTAGGTACCGAGATGAGATCCTCAGACCCCTTGTGAGACCATATGCTGGTGCGGTTGGCCCTGGGTTCCTCCTAATGCAAGACAATGCTAGACCTCATGTGGCTGGAGTGTGTCAGCAGTTCCTGCAAGACGAAGGCATTGATGCTATGGACTGGCCCGCCCGTTCCCCAGACCTGAATCCAATTGAGCACATCTGGGACATCATGTCTCGCTCTATCCACAACGTCACGTTGCACCACAGACTGTCCAGGAGTTGGCAGATGCTTTAGTCCAGGTCTGGGAGGAGATCCCTCAGGAGACCGTCCGCCACCTCATCAGGAGCATGCACAGGCGTTGAAGGGAGGTCATACAGGCACGTGGAGGCCACACACACTACTGAGCCTCATTTTGACTTGTTTTAAGGACATTACATCAAAGTTGGACCAGCCTGTAGTGTGTTTTTTTCCACTTAATTTTGAGTGTGACTCCAAATCCAGACCTCCATGGGTTGAAAAATTTGATTTCCATTTTTTTTATTTTTGTGTGATTTTGTTGTCAGCACATTCAACTATGTAAAGAACAAAGTATTTCAGAAGAATATTTAATTAACTCAGATCTAGGATGTTATTTTTGTGTTCCCTTATTTTTTTGAGCAGTGTATTTAAAAACTCAGAATGCTGAATTCTATCTATTATTATCTGATCTACTGCTCAGAGTAAGACTCCTGACCAATTAATCAATCTGTAATTATCGTCCTACACCATAAAGACATCCAAAAACCTAGAATGTTTAATTCTACTAAATTCAATTTGAAAAGCTAATCATCCCATCAAAGGTGTAATGTGTCTCAACCATATATATTCTTATTTACTCTTGCCATAAAGGTCCCTTTAGGCTATATATGAATTTAATAACCGGCAGTGATTACGTCCTCATGCCAAATATGGACTTAAAGGGGTATTCTCATTTGATTAATCATCTTTGATTAAAACATTTATCCCCCATTTAACCTTTTTGTAAATGTATTTCATTAACAAAAACCTACTGTTCTCTTATAAATCTAAATTTCGAAATCCATAGTTTATCTTCGTGGCCCATGGATACGGCCACCGCTCGCTGGCCGCATCCATGGGCCGCACTTGCGCAGTCGTTTCCCCGTGCATGCGCGGATCCATATTCTTTTGAGCCGCGTCTAAGAGAGCCATGCAAGCGCGGCTCCAACGCAGCACAAGAGAATATAGTTCTGCGCATGCGCGGCTGCCCGAGATGATTCCGGACAGCGTCAAAGAGGAGGACCGGGAGACAACTTCATAAGCGGTGGGTAAGTATTAATTTTACATGCACCAACAATTCCACCAACGATTGGGGGCTATTTGAATGGGGGCTTATGGAGCCACTTGGGGGGGGGGGGGGGCTATTTGAATGGGGGCTTATGGAGGCACTTGGGGAGCTATTTGGGGGCTTATGGAGGCACTTGGGGGCTTATGTTGGCACTTGGGGGGCTATTTGAATGGGGGCTTATGGAGGCACCTGGGGGGCTATTTGAATGGGGGCTTATGGAGGCACCTGGGGGGCTATTTGAATGGGGGCTTATGGAGGCACCTGGGGGCTATTTGAATGGGGGCTTATGGAGGCACCTGGGGGGCTATTTGAATGGGGGCTTATGGAGGCACCTGGAGTGGTATTTGAATGGGGGCATATGGAGGCACTTGGGGGGTCTGTTTGAGGTATATGGGGGCTGTTGGATGTAGCAGAGCTGAATATGCTGCTGTTCAGCCATAGTTCTAGTGGGGAAGGGAATAGACAGATGTAACAGAGCTGTATATGTATCAGGTCAGCATCAATGCTGGTGGAAGAGAGAAAATGATGTAGCAGAGCTGTATATGTTGCGGGTCAGCATCAATGCTGGTGGAAGAGAGAAAATGATGTAGCAGAGCTGTATATGTTGCGGGTCAGCATCAATGCTGGTGGAAGAGAGAAACTGATGTAGCAGAGCTGTATATGTTGCGGGTCAGCATCAATGCTGGTGGAAGAGAGAAACTGATGTAGCAGAGCTGTATATGTGGCGGGTCAGCATCAATGCTGGTGGAAGAGAGAAACAGATGTAGCAGAGCTAAATATGCAGCTGTTCTGACACAGTAATGGTTGAAGAGATAAACAGATGTAGCAGAGCTGTATATGAAGCTTTTCAGCCAAAGTGATGTTAGGGGACTGAAGAAGGACACATGTAGCTGAGCTGTATATGCATCTATAAAGATACATAGTGTGAGGTTTATACACAACTGGAGTACAGCTGTAATGGAAACAAATCTGCATCAGTGCTGGTGGGTGGGGGTTGGTCAAGCTTTTGAGCTAATGTATAGTATGGAATTATAGTTTTTGATGCACAGAATGGGTTTGTAAAAGAACAGAGATTTTGTGTGTAAAACTGCAGAACAGCCACATGTTACTGTACACTGAGCTCACTTATCACAGCTCTCTGATGATTCCCCAGCAGGGGGAGGGGCCTCACAGACACTGCAGGCTGCCAGACTGATGAGTCATACTATCCACATGAACTAGCACGCAGGACTCAGCTCTCAGTGTGATGTCATAAGGAGGTGTGGCCAGCCTTCACTCTAGCTGCCTAAGCCCGCCCAGCCTTAGCTGCAGAAAACCAGGAAGTGAACAGCTAGTTGGCAGCAATTGAGGATGAAGTAGCAAGATGAGAATACCCCTTTAACTGCGGTCATCATCATGTTTTCCCCATGCCACATATGATGTGAATAAGTGGTTCATTGCAAACAATCAATCCCATTGAAAAAGATTATGGGTCCACAAATGAGTCAATTACTATCACCCTATAAATAACACAGTGGCCATCACAATCCTCTACTTACTGATGAAGGGAGAGACTCCTGAAACGCGTTTAAGAAGCCTATAGAGGATTGCTAGAACACTAATTACGGTGCACCATCCTAACCAGACCAAAAGGATCGATCTGGAAAAACATTGAGACGATCGCGATCACGTGACCGCCCGCGTCATACTCCAGACGCGCGAACCACCCCCCCCGGCGTCCGAGGCAACACGAGGCACGCTGACTACTTCTCCAAACTGCGCTGGACTCGAGATACTCTCCCAGGAACAGCCGACCGTCATTGGAGGACCTGATACAACAGCACCAGGTGAAGGGTAAGTGACCTCTGTAGCCAGAGACAGTGCGGGACGCCGCACTCAGGCACAGAGCATCCCTTCTTCCCCGAGCATTGTACAAAGATACAGCAATTTGTACCACATATATATTGTGACATATACCTTGAAGTCTTGATTTAAAGAAGATCATCCCTAGCTCAATACAAGATTATTAATGTACAGGGTGGGCCATTTATATGGATACACCTTAATAAAATGGGAATTTATTATGTGGTGCACCACCACATTATGGGTGTCAGGTCCGAGCATTCCTAGATGAACAGTTTCCTGGAAAGTGGATTGGTCGTCGTAGGCCAGTTGAATGGCCTCCAAGGTCTCCCGATCTGACCCCCTTAGACTTTTATCTTTAGGGTCATCTGAAGGCAATTGTCTATGCTGTGCAGCACCTGAAACTACGGATATTGGAAGCCTGTGCTAGCATTTCTCCTGCGGTGTTGCTATCAGTGTGTGAAGAGTGGGAGAAGAGGGTTGCATTGACAATCCAACACAATGGGCACCACATTGAACACATTTTATAAGTGGTCAGAAACTTGTAAATAACTCATGAAAGAATAAAGTTATGTTAAAACACAACCACACCATTGTTTTTCTTGTGAAATTCCCAATAAGTTTGATGTGTCACATGACCCTCTTCCTATTGAAAAACAAAAGTTGGATTCAAAATGGCCGACTTCAAATGGCCGCCATGGTCACCACCCATCTTGAAAAGTTTCCCCCTCACATATACTAATGTGCCACAAACAGGAAGTTAATATCACCAACCATTCCCATTTTATTAAGGTGTATCCATATAAATGGCCCACCCTGTATATCTTGATTGACTTATGAAAGACTATTCCACAAACAGAGGCATCATTATAAAAGACGCATCATTTTCCTCTATCCAGTGGTGATTATTCATCCTCTATCCAGTGGCGACTACCCATTCATTATTATTATTTTTATTTTTTTTATATTTTTCTACATTTTATTATTTTTATCATAAAGGACATTTTTCATAGACTCTTAACCTTGAACCATTGATCCTATGACTTTTACTGCTAGCACTTATCCATATTTTAATACATAATTTTCTATTAAAAAAGACTGTACAACCACAACAATATTTTAATATAAATAAAATATATTGACCCAAATAAGAGTGTGCCTGCTTATCCTTCTATTTCTCAATTAGATAGAAGTAGGTTGATTTTTGAACAACACTTGAACGAATGCTTTTTCTGCCAATGCAGACTTGCCATACATGTTCAGTGGCACTAAGTAAAGGAAGAAAGCTCTTTCTGAGAATGTTCTTTCAAGGAAAGATCGTTTGTGAACTAGCGATAATGGCTGAAAATGTAAAAACTAGACTGCCTTCTTTGCAGGACAATGATGGTGTGTTTAGCAGTCAGCTAAATTGATCATTTGTAAATGTTATGTGACATATGATTACTTTAGGGAGAAAAAATGGCACCTCAAAATAATACACAGCTCAAAAAAATAAAGGGAACAGTTAAAGAACACATGTAACTCCAAGTCAATCACACTTCTGTGAAATCAAACTGTCCACTTAGGAAGCAACACTGAGTGACAATCAATTTCACATGCTGTTGTGGCAAATGGGATAGACAACAGGTGGAAATTATAGGCAATTAGCAAGACAACCCCAATAAAGGAGTGGTTCTGCAGTGGTGACCACAGACCACTTCTCAGTTCCTATGCTTCCTGGCTGATGTTTTGGTCACTTTTGAATACTGGCGGTGCTTTCACTTTAGTGGTAGCATGAGACAGAGTCTACAACCCACACAAGTGGCTCAGGTAGTGCAGCTTATCCAGGATGGCACAGCAATGCGAGCTGTGGCAAGAAGGTTTGCTGTGTCTGTCAGCGTAGTGTCCAGAGCATAGAGGCGCTACCAGGAGACAGGCCAGTACATCAGGAGACGTGGAGGAGGCCGTAGGTGGGCAACAACCCAGCACAGGACCGCTACCTCTGCCTTTGTGCAATGAGGAACAGGAGGAGCACTGCCAGAGCCCTGCAAAATGACCTCCAGCAGGCCACAAATGTGCATGTGTCTGCTCAAACGGTCATAAACAGACTCCATGAGGGTGATATAAGGGCCCGACGTCCACAGGTGGGGGTTGTGCTTACAGCCCAACACCGTGCAGGACGTTTGGCATGTGCCAGAGAACACCAAGATTGGCAAATTCGCCACTGGCGCCCTGTGCTCTTCACAGATGAAAGCAGGTTCACACTGAGCACGATGTGACAGACGTGACAGAGTCTTGAGACGCCGTGGAGAATGGTCTGCGCCGTGCAACATCCTCCAGCATGACCGTTTGGCATTGGGTCAGTAATGGTGTGGGGGTGGCATTTCTTTGGTGGGCCACACAGCCCTCCATGTGCTCGCCAGAGGTAGCCTGACTGCCATTAGGTAAGGAATGAATTCTCAGACCCCTTGTGAGACCATATGCTGGTGAGGGTTGGCCCTGGGTTCCTCCTAATGCAAGACAATGCTAGACCTCATGTGGCTGAGTGTGTCAGGCAGTTCCTGCAAGACGAAGGCAGTGATGCTATGGACTGGCCCGCCCGTTCCCCAGACCTGAATTCCAATTGAGCACATCTGGGACATCATGTCTCGCTTTATCCACCAACATCACTTGCACCACAGACTGTCCAGGAGTTGGCAGATGCTTTAGTCCAGGTCTGGGAGGAGATCCCTCAGGGAGACCGTCCGCCACCTCATCAGGAACATGCACAGGCGTTGTAGGGAGGTCATACAGGCACGTGGAGGCCACACACACTACTGAGCCTCATTTGACTTGTTTTAAGGACATTACATCAAAGTTGGATCAGCCTGTAGTGTGTTTTTCCACTTTAATTTGAGTGTGACTCCAAATCCAGACCTCCATGGTTGAAAAATTTGATTTCCATTTTTGAATTTTTGTGTGATTTTGTTGTCAGCACATTCAACTATGTAAAGAACAAAGTATTTCAGAAGAATATTTAATTAATTCAGATCTAGGATGTGTTATTTTTGTGTTCCCTTTATTTTTTTGCGATTGTGGCGAAAAAAGATAGGAAGGCGCTTTTAGGGTAATAAGTTCAATAATAAATATGTGAAATCAAGACATCGAGAGTTGTGCTCACCTTCTGGTGTTGTGCATACGTATGGAAAGGGTTACAGCCAGCTCACCTCAACGTCCTGCACAGCGGTGCACGGAGCGGACTCAAGCCAGTCCTGGTTGTAGATAAGGAAAATAGAAGAAATGCTCCAGCACCACGATGGATAGTGTGATAATCCCGGTCTTTATTGTCACCAAAATTCAGGTAAGTACAGCAGTCAGAAGAAAAACACTGGTGCCCACCGGTTTCCCGGATCTACGCATTTCGAACTGTCGTGTTCTTAGTCATGATCCTAAGTGTCTCATATGTTTCCAGCTAAAATACTGTCCCCCTTCATCATCCCCGCCCAATCTGGGAGGGGTATAGTGGACTGGGGCGGGTAGTAAAATCAACCAGGTCCATATGAGACACCTGTGCAAACCCCTTCGCAGGTTACATAGTTTAAATCCCAATGGTGCTACATACAAAAGTTATAAAATACATAGAAAAAATGTACATAGACAAAAATCTTTGAATATACATATATAGCTAACATAAAATCCTTTATGATCTAGCTCCCCACAGATGATCAAGGCACTATTATTGTTTCATACAGATTAAATTGTACATATAACAGTCAACATGATGAGAGAGATAATGGAAAAAGAGAAAAATAATAAAGATCAAAAATAACGCAGCAAATTTCATAATACTTTATTCATTTGTTTCTTGTTTGCATCAAAAATTTTCTTGTGATTCCATATATCCATGTGCTAATTTCATCCTCCATCTGGTATGTCGTTTTGGAATAGTTGCATATCCCCATCACACTTGAAAATCGCATGGTGTGAATTGGGACTAGAGAAAAAACCCATCGAACAAGATGTGTTCAGTAGTCAATCACATGGCTCCATTATACCATACACGAAAAAAAACAATTTGGTCAGCAGACATGTTGAAACATGAACCGGTGATTGCTGTTAAGCATATTACTTTAAGGATATAACTAGACTGCACACACAAGATATTCCCAAAATCAGGGTCTGTACACTCTCAGTTGCCTGTTTCTCCTATTTGGATTAAGATCTATATAAGTCTTCTTAGTGCGGCAGTATAATTAATCCAAAAAAAGAAAAGAATCATAATCACAAAACAATTGACCAATATTGTTGCCGAATATATGGTATATAGGTCATTGTATATTTGTCCATACTATTCACAAATACTAACACAAAAGTTATTATTACATATAGCACATTGTGTATTTGTCCTGAACTGTTCACATACACTGGAGATCCATAAATGAAATACAATATATACCATATTCTTCATCCGATCATGCCACTGTTAAAAAATGAACAGAGATTCTTTATATAAGGCCTGAGCGACAGATATAAATGTCTTAAAACGCACATGCGTTTATAGTGCGCCACACATCTCCCACGTACTCCAGGGACCAGCACACGACACATACATATATTCCACAATCATCGTCCCTGTGTTCCAATATAAAAGGGTAGACAAAATCTATACCCCTCACACTGTATAGCTGGTGGATATAAGCACTATATATCGCATATGCGCTTTTGACTCAAACATTGATGTCTCTTAATTAATGGAAACATGCCGTGGGGGAAAGAAGAAAAGAAAACTATGGAATAAAAATAAACATATATAATATGTTAATAATAAAAACATATAGCGAAACCACAGTAGTGCTGCAGGTCAATCTTAATATAGATACATCAGTTCCTTTTTGAGATTGAGCCCCAAAGGATGTCTGGTACTCAATCTCCAGATCCAGAAGGCTTCTCTGAGAAGAATTTTTTGCTTTAAATTCCCACCCCTTTTTGGCAATGTAACACGCTCAAAGGCAAACGTACTGAAAGTATCTACATTACGTCCATGCACACTTATGAAATGGTTGGCTGCATTCGATATTCCTGTTGCTGCTGGATTGCAAATATAGTTTAGATGTTCTCGCAATCTATCTTTGAATTTTCTACTTGCATACGTAGGCACAACACTCGTGAGGACAGGGGGTCGGTGCAGCCGGTATCTTCTCAGTCCTCGTAGGTGGATTAGCCAAGTCTCCAGAGGAATGATATGTTTTGCAATAGGAAAAAGATTATTGGTGCACTAATATAGTACACCAATTGATACCTTCTGGCGCAAAGACACGACCTCAGTAGATAGATAAAAGGGTCTTTTATTGATGAATGACAACGTGTTTCGGAGTTAGTACACTCCTTTTTCAAGTCTAAGAAATCACATATTTAGAGGGGTTTTTTTTTTGGTACAGAAGAAAAATAAAATGTATACACATAGTCATTATATTAAAATGAATTAGGAATAAATGTGCACGTAATAAATCCGTGCACATATACAAGTCAAATAGAACAAAAAGCAAAAGCACTAAAATGCGTGGTTGGGAAAGATTAAAATTGTCCACGCATTTAGAGAATATCACAAATGAGAACGGGTAAAGAAATAATAATATAAAATGCATATAGATATATGTGTATATGGGGGGATATATGAAAACACACATGTACGCATGAGGTGTATATACGTATACGTGGCCGCATGTATAATCACATATAGAGCTGGAACCGCTGTTGGAAATAAATAAATATATAGGCTGGAATGCCATAGATATGGTGATATATACCACATACAAATATCGATAGTCATCATACCACAAACAGTACCACAAGTGTGATGATATATACCCCTATTAGTAATCATCATATTACTGATATTGGCAACAATAGTGATGGTAGTATCGCCGTATACATACATATGCTTACATCTTCACATATATACACACATATACAACCATAAGCTGCTCTGGACTGCTAACTCTTGATACTAGTCATGTAAAAAATGCATTTTAGTTTAGTATGGAGCTTGAAAATACACGTGTATAATAATAAGCATACACATATATACACCTACATACAAATGCGCCCACACTTGCATAAACACACATATACATAATAAAAAATTAAATATAGGAAATATATATATATGTATATACATATGTGTAAAAAATTATGAATGATGAATGCACGTTAAAACCATATATAGTGAGTAGCATGATTGGGACAATTGAATAAGTCAGGGTTTACTGGTCCCATACTGACTCAAGTAATAGGAGAGTAAATAAATAAATAAATAGATAAATAAATCATTATATAATTGCTTGAATTGATGGGAGACATATATAGATGGTATGGACCACTATAGAATGAAAATAAAGTGGAGTAGAGTATTCTATGATGTGAGAATGGCATAACAGGGAAGTGGGCCTAAAACAATTGTTGATATTGTGACATGTGGCTGAAAAACCAAAGTGGACATGAGGAGATCAGAGATGTGGAGAATCATGGCTGCCGGTCTTACCTGTGGGGTCCGTGCTGGGGCTTGAAGCGCGGCCTTGCACGCCTGCTGGAAGGCGCGTTCAGAAGAGCAGGAGGGAGAGGGGCGGAGTCTGGGATTGACAGCTGCTCGGTCTGTCGGACCGGAGCTGTCATTGTGAACAGCGCATGCGCCGAGCGTTGTGTTCAATGCTGGCTCCCTGAGCAGGGATCAGCATTGCCATCCACCCATTATGCCTACATCTCTTGTCGATATACCCTTTACATAGGTTTTTCCCCTTCCCCCAACAGTACACAGCCCTCCCGCCACCATGTTTTTCCCCCCATCACTCATATTGGCCTATAAACCCATATACCTGCTCGATCTCACTGGCCCATCCCCTTACCAGTCTTTTTAGGTTGTTCCCCTTTTCCCCTCCAATTCTTCCCTCTCTCCACCAGTTACCGATTCATCAGGCCAACATCAATGCTCCCCCATGTCATTTTTGCTCACACCATCAGTAATTGAGTGTATAAATTCATCAAATCAATAATTTCCCCTATTATCTAGTCCATAACTGCCCAATTTCCCAGCCATACCACCAAACCAGCCTTCAGTCTCCATTACACCCCACACCACTCTCCCCAATTTATTTCCCCAATCTAGCTATCACCACATATGGCAGTCTCCCTGTGAGCGATCCCTGCTCAGGGAGCCAGCATCGAACACAGCGCTCGGCGCATGCGCTGTTCACAATGACAGCTCCGGTCCGACGGACCGAGCAGCTGTCAATCCCAGACTCCGCCCCTCTCCCTCCTGCTCTTCAGAGCGCCTTCCAGCAGGCGTGCAAGGCCGCGCTTCAAGCCCCAGCACGGACCCCACAGGTAAGACCGGCAGCCATGATTCTCCACATCTCTGATCTCCTCATGTCCACTTTGTTATTTCAGCCACATGTCACAATATCAACAATTGTTTTAGGCCCACTTCCCTGTTATGCCATTCTCACATCATAGAATACTCTACTCCACTTTATTTTCATTCTATAGTGGTCCATACCATCTATATATGTCTCCCATCAATTTAAGCAATTATATAATGATTTATTTATCTATTTATTTATTTATTTACTCTCCTATTACTTGAGTCAGTATGGGACCAGAAAAACCCTGACTTATTCAATTGTCCCGATCATGCTACTCACTATAATATGGTTTTAACGTGCATTCATCATTCATAATTTTTTACACATATGTATATACATATATATATTTCCTATATTTTATTTTTTATTATGTATATGTGTGTTTATGCAAGTGTGGCCGCATTTGTGTGTAGGTGTATATATGTGTATATATGTGTATGCTTATTATTATACACATGTGTATTTTCAAGCTCCATACTAAACTAAAATGCATTTTTTACATGACTAGTATCAAGAGTTAGCAGTCCAGAGCAGCTTATGGTTGTATATGTGTGTATATATGTGAAGATGTAAGCATATGTATGTATACGGCGATACTACCATCACTATTGTAGCCAATATCAGTAATATGATGATTACTAATAGGGGTATATATCATCACACTTGTGGTACTGTTTGTGGTATGATGACTATCGATATTTGTATGTGGTATATATCACCATATCTATGGCATTCCAGCCTATATATTTATTTATTTCCAACAGCGGTTCCAGCTCTATATGTGATTATACATGCGGCCACGTATACGTATATACACCTCATGCGTACATGTGTGTTTTCATATATCCCCCCATATACACATATATCTATATGCATTTTATATTATTATTTCTTTACCCGTCCTCATTTGTGATATTCTCTAAATGCGTGGCCAATTTTAATCTTTCCCAACCACGCATTTTAGTGCTTTTGCTTTTTGTTCTATTTGACTTGTATATGTGCACGGATTTTTACGTGCACATTTATTCCTAATTCATTTTAATATAATGACTATGTGTATGAATTTTATTTTTCTTCTGTACCAAAAAAAACCCCCTCTAAATTTGTGATTTCTTAGACTTGAAAAAGGAGTGTACTAACTCCGAAACGCATTGTCATTCATCAATAAAAGACCCTTTTATCTATCTACTGAGGTCGTGTCTTTGCGCCAGAAGGTATCAATTGGTGTACTATATTAGTGCACCAATAATCTTTTTCCTATTGCTTTATTTTTTTGAGCAGTGTATATATAAAAAAAAAAAAAAAAAAAAAGGCATGAATTCATGGCTTCTTTTCCAAGCCAAAAAAAGTGTGGCAGTACTCTTAGGCCTCATGCACACGTCTGTATCTGATCTGCAATTTTTGTGGATCTCACACAGACCTTTTCCTTTCTATGGGTCCGCTAAAAGAAATGAACATCGCATGGATATTATCCATTTGCAGTCCGCAGTCCGTCCGGCCGGGCCGCATATTATAAATCCTATCCTATTCTTGTAAATTTGTATTTTATTTGGATTAACAAAAATCAAAATATACAACAGATGAAATAAAATAAAAATCGTTCAGTTCAATTTCACAGCCACAAACATACAATTACATTTCTTGTATGCAATATTGATTCAGCACAATTACAATGTATGTAAATCAAATGGAAAATAAAAAGCCCAATTGAGCAACTTATTGAATATTTTAATATATAGAAAGCCTCTCTCAAATAGAGAGTATTAGAAAAATGTGATAGGAGTAGAACGTGGAGCTCCCTCCTCAGCCTTATATGACTGAAGTCTTTATTTCTGGCTTCTTAGAGAGAGCGCTACACGGTCACGAATAAACTGTCAATTGAAATCGGAGATGATCAGATCAGGGTTATAAAATAGGAAGGATCTCCATCATCCCTATTAGACACCCTTACTAAAATATCTACTTATGAAATAGAGGTGTTTATGCGACCGCATGGGTCTTATCATCAATTTTGGTTTGTGTCATAATGGTATATAAAACCGCTCAAACTGTTTTTAATTAAACAGAAGGGGAAAGAAAAATAGGTAGAGGGGAGGGAAGAAGAGAACAGAACAGAACAGTGATAATAGAAACTTTGTCACGCTCGTGGTCATGTTATCGACCTTAATAAAGGTACTCTTTGTACTGTCACTCAATCCATGAATTTAGTAACTTCATTAGAAGTGGCATAGTCATTCCATCTTTTCCATTCTTTAAGGTAGGAGTTGTATTTGCCTTGTATGGACCATTTCAGTTTCTCAAATTAGTTTATTTGACATGCCTCGGTGAACCATTCCTGTATTGCTGGAATTTCCGTATTTAGCCAATATTTAGGGATAATTGCTTTCATAGCACATATAAGGAAAGGAAATAATTTGTCCCTTTAAAATCAAGTTGTTTTTCTTGTGTATAACGAACAGAATCAATTCACGATCTATCTCGAAAGCAGAGTGGTATAACTCAGATAGTATCTGAGTGAAATTATTCCATAAAGAAGCTATCTTACTACATTCTACCCATATGTGGGTTAATATGCCTTCCTCCGTTTCGCATCTCCAGCACTGCTTTGATATTTCAAAATGTATTCTGTTCAGTAGAACTGGTGTTCTATACCACCAGGTAAGCATCTTATAATGGGCTTCCTGTAATCTAGTAGAGGTTACCTTAGGGATGGAAGCTTGGATGATTGTATGCCTTTCTTTTTCATTAAAGGTTTTGTTTAGTTCAATGGACCATTTATCGAGGTAAGGGGGGGTGGAGTGTCCTCATTGAGTATAGAGTATATTATGGAGATTCCATGATCTAATGGTCTTCTACTCAGCATAAAACTGATTAGATTATTTTGGGCATGTAAGGTAGGGGACTGTACATCTAAGGTGTTTATGTGCTTCTGTAATAGAGTGTACTCCATTCCAGTAAGTTTTGGGGCTGCTGTTATATTCCTAAAATTCTTATACGTAGGCGGTGTATTATCTATTAAGATTTCCTTCAACGTGACCAAATTAAATAACGTGTTTGTTCTGATTTTGTTTCTAATGGATCTGTTTCGCTTGGGAATAACTGTATATAGAGGTAGCTCTTTATTATCAGGTAGCTGTAAATTCTTTCTCTTGAACATTCTGAACCAGATCTTAAGGGTATAGTTAGTATAGGGGTTGGTAATATCTCTAAATAGATAATGGTTGAAGTTGGTTTTTCATATAGCATAGCTTAAAGGGGTCCTGCAGTTTTTTTAACCTGATGATCTATCCTCTGGATAGATCATCAGCATCTGATCGGCAGGTGTCCGACACCCGGGACACCTGCCGATCAGCTGTTTGAGAAGGTAGCGGCGGTGGTAGTAGTGCCGCGGCCTTCTCGCTGTTTACCGCAGGCCCAGTGACGTCACGACTAGTATCAATGGCCTGGGCCGGGCTAAGCTCCATTCAATTGAACAGAGCTTAGCCCTCCCAGGCCATTGATACTAGTCGTGACGTCACTGTGCCTGCGGTAAACAGCGAGAAGGCCGCGGGGCTACAGCCAGCGCCGCTGCCTTCTTAAACAGCTGATCGGCAGGGGTCCCGAGTGTCTGACCCCCGCCGATCAGATGCTGATGATCTATCCAGAGGATAGATAATCAGTTTAAAAAAAAAATGCAGAACCCCTTTAAAGGAAAAGGGATGCAGGCTTCTTCTAAATCCACCCAGTTTTTACGTCTGGGTGAAGTATTCCATTCTACCACTCTAGCTAATAGAGCATTGTTTCTGTAATTCTCAAAGTCAGGGAGCCCTAATCCGCCTGCTCTTTTAGCCCTTGTAAGAGTATTTAAGGCTATTCTATTTTGGCCCTTACTCCACACAAAGGAGAGGGCTATTCTTTTTATTGCTATAAAGAAACTCCTGGGAATATCTATGGGCAGACCTTGTAAAAGGTAGAGGATCTTTGGGAGGGTGATCATTTTGACCAGGTTGATTCGTCCGAACCATGAGATAAAGAGATCACTCCAGTCTGCAAGTTTGGTCTTAATTTTATTTATTAAGGGGAGAAAGTTTTGTTTGTATAGTTCAGATTGATGTGCAGCAATGTTAACCCCAAGGTATTTAAAGTGTGTGACTGAGGGTTTTAGATTACTGAGTGATCTTATTTCGGACGTTCGTTGTCTATATTTACATTAAATATGATAGACTTGGTTAGGTTAACCTTTAAAATTAGAGAGTTTCCCATATTCCCCTAGTAGGTTAGGGATAGTCTGTGTTGGTTTAGTAACCAGGAAGAGTATATCATCTGCATAGGCGGCCGTTTTATGTGTCATTCTATGTGTTTTATGTCCTGAGATTAAATCGTTTTGCCTAATTTTAGTTAGGAAATGCTCTAAAGAGATTATGAATAGGAGTGGAGATAGGGGGAAACCCTGCCTAGTACCGTTAAGAATGTTAAAGGGTGTCGAGGTAATACCGTTTAGTTACTGAGGCCGTGGGCGTAGTGTAAAGGGCTTTGATTTTATGTGAGAAGGCAGTGGGAAAGCCAAATTTATCAAGAGAGGCCATCAAGAACCTCCAGTTTAGCCTGTCAAAGGCTTTTTCTGCATCAGTTGATATTAGGACAGTAGGCATGCAATTCATCTTGCTGTATTCAATAGCGTTTAGCACCTTAATGATATTATCTTTTGCTTCTCTACCTGGGGTAAATCCCACTTGCTCTGAGGCAATTATTTGCGGGAGTACCTTTTGTTTTCTGTTAGCTAAAATGTTCTCAGAAATCTTAATATCGTTGTTCAATAGGGAAATTGGGCGGTAGCTGGAGCACTGCGTTGGGTCTTTGTCCTCTTTTAGAATAACCATAATGTTTGCTTTTAGGGTTTCATTTCTAAATGGCATCAATGGGCCTATGCTATTGAAGTATTTGGTAAGGTATGGAATTAGAATCTGATTGTACTTCTTGTAATAATTGATACTATAGCCATCTGGGCCGGGGCATTTTCCACAAGGAAGTTTGCCAATCACTTCCTCTATCTCTTCCTGTGTGATAGGAAGCGACAGAGATTCTCTCTGCATATTGTTTAGGATAGGGAGGTTGACCTTTTCTAGGTATGCTTTTATTTCCTGATTGGAGGGATCTGGTACATTGGTATGGGCTTTTAAGTTGTAGAGCTTTTCATAAAAGGAGTGAAATGTGTTAGCTATTCTTTCGGAAGACTGTTCTGCCTCTCCTTTATCTGTCCTTATTTTATGTATGATTGCTTTGCTTCTTTGTTTGTTAACTAATCTGGCTAGGTCCCTACTACATTTATTAGCTCTTATGACATTTCTAAATTTATGCTGTGAGGAAAATGGATTATTATTTACTGGCAGCCCTGATTTTTATCTGATTCACCTTTTTTCAGTCCACATGCAAATAGGCTCTCACTTCACTACCTCTGCCATCTGACAAGCAAATGGTTGAAATCCACAGGGATCCTAGCTCAAAGGATGCCCTAGGTGGATAGACTCACACCTCTTTCAGCAGCTAGGAGCCACGCCAAGGTAACAGGAAGGATATCTCAGTATGGGGTCCCAAACCTTCCCCAGTTCAATCAGATTAGCATATATATTGGGGCCGGCGAGTTATAAGGAATTATGAATCGTCCATCCCTCCCAGGCATAATTCGGTTATATTTTTGCGATCCTGGGGCAAAGCCAAACATCCACGTAGTCCTGGCTTGAGACTAGGATGCCCGGGAGGGGAGATATACTTATCTCCCCACAGAAACCAAATAACGATACCATGCTCAGACTCTAGTTGTAGCCGGAACCCAGGTGGATCAATTGGGCCTGGAACCATCTTCCTGCAACATTCTTGTCTGGGGCTATGAGCCCTAAGGGGTTTTATGGATCATTTGCTCCCAGCACTAGAGAAGAAGGGGTGGGCCCTACCCATAGGTGGGGAGGGGAGCGGCCGGCTACAGGTCATAAGCCCATGCAAGCCAGAGGGCAGGGTCTTTCTCTGAAAGGGGGTCACATCGTGCAAATGTGTTAGGAGAGACCTGGAAACCGCTGACATCACTGCCCCCCACATGACTGAATCTAAGGACTATTCCACCATCATAGAACTGTCAACTACCCGGTAACTGACTTTTGCTCCGCTTAACCCTGTTGTACCCATATAACCTGTATCTGTAACCTCAGACCACTGTATATATTCTCTGTGTGCCCTGACGGCGCTTAAATATATAATTTAATCTTGTGCTATCATTTGCTCCCAGCACTAGAGAAGAAGGGGTGGGCCCTACCCATAGGTGGGGAGGGGAGCGTCCGGCTACAGGTCATAAGCCCATGCAAGCCAAAGGGCAGGGTCTTTCTCTGTATATATTCTCTGTGTGCCCTGACGGCGCTTAAATATATAATTTAATCTTGTGCTATCTTGTATCTCATTCACGAATCCCAACGTCCGTGTTTTGGCCTAGATATAAGCTACCGCGGTTTGGTTTCTCACTCTATATAATCCCGTTAGCAGACTGGGCTTATATCAAACGAGAAGCTGGTGGCGGATTTCCCGGGCTGAGAAAGCGCTGTTTCACTGGGTCAGTGACCAGGCTCCCTCAGCTTGTTGTCTGTCTGTGCCTGCGTGGACAGGAGGAGTTGGTGTAAACTGTACCAAGCTGACATTACATGCTCCTCCGGGAGGGCGTAACATCACGTCTTGGTAACCAGTGACCATACCGCGTCTCGTGAGCTCGACGTAGTTGACATCAAGCGGGCACGAGGGGTGGTATTCGTCACATATGCATATATAAGTATCTCTCACATTCACAATTAAGGGTCTTTTTCAATTCTGTCCTTAGTATAATTAGTTCATTTTCTACTTTCCTGGCACAGGATAGTTTATGAATTGCTTCAAGTTTGTATATTTTATTTAGTAATTCTTCAGTTTAGTGTTTCATTTCTCTTTTATTCATAGCTTCCAACTGCATAAGATGGCCCCTGATGACTGCCTTGTGGGCCTCCCATAAAGTAGGCCAATTTGTCTCTTCTTTACGATTCTCTATAAAAACGTTTTATCTGCTCCGCTATGTATTTAACATCTAAATCTAGTTTTACTAGAGAACTGTTTAGTTTCGAATTATAGCTTTTAGGTTTCTTGTCCGTGACATCTAAATTTAATAATAATGGGGCTTGATCTGAAAAAACTAAAGAATCATATTTAGCTTTCTGAATTGTAAGTTTTTTTTGTTGGTCATATATATGGTCAATTCTTGAGTACTGGTTATGCACTGAAGAAAAGAAGGAGTAATCTCTTTCTTCAGGATTAGAATATCTCCATGCATTTATAGGCTGTCTGCTTTGGAATAGTTTTCTGATAATTCTCAATCTACTTTGGGAGTTCACGGATTTCCCTTTAGAGGTGTCTATATTGGGTTCAAACGATATGTTGAAGTCGCCATCCATTATTAGGTCACCATCAGTGAAACATGTGCTTCACCGTGCTTCACTGATGAGATGGTATGCTTAAGATCATGAGCAGTTCCTTTCCTTCTCCATACTCTTCCCATCACTCTGGTACAAGTTGATCTTGATCTCATCTGTACATAGGATGTTTTTCCAGAACTGTGAAGGCTTTTTTAGATGTCGTTTGGCAAACTATAATCTGGTCTTCCTGTTTTTGAGGCTCACCAATGCTTTACATCTTGTGGTGAACCCTCTGTATTCACTCTGGTGAAGTATTCTCTTGATTGTTGACTTTGACACACATACACCTATGTCCTGGAGAGTGTTCTTGATCTGGCCAACTGTTGTGAGGGGTGTTTTCTTCACCAGGGAAAGAATTCTTCGGCCATCCACCACAGTTGTTTTCCGTGGTCTTCCGGGTCTTTTGGTGTTGCTGAGCTCACTGGTGCGTTCCTTCTTTTTTAAGAATGTTCCAAACAGTTGTTTTGGCCACGCCTAGCGTTTTTGCTATCTCTCTGATGGGTTTGTTTTGTTTTTTTTCAGCCTTATGATGGCTTGCTTCACTGATAGTGACAGCTCTTTGGATCTCATTTTGAGAGTAGACAGCAACAGATTCCAAATGCAAATAGCAGAACTTGAAATGAACTCTGGACCTTTTATCTGCTCATTGTAATTGGGATAATGAGGGAATAACACACACCTGGCCATGGAACAGCTGAGAAGCCAATTGTCCCGTTACTTTTGGTCCCTTAACAAGTGGGAGGCACATATGCAAACTGTTGTAGTTCCTACACCGTTCACCTGATTTGGATGTAAATACCCTCAAATTAAAGCTGACAGTCTGCAGTTAAAGCACATTATGTTCGTTTCATTTCAAATCCATTGTGGTGGTGTATAGAGCCAAAAATGTTAGAATTGTGTCGATGTCCCAATATTTATGGACCTGGCTGTATGCATAATGATTGAGACTTCCTTTCTCCTTCTGAGAAGTGTATTGGCATTAAACCACTGTGTATATGTATTGAATTTTGTCAGAGGGGTATATGTCTTTTTTAAATGTGTTTCTTGTAGTATTCCTATTTTTTTTGTTTGAAATACCTTAAAATCTGCGTTCTTTTCTTGGGTATATTAAAGCCATTAACGTTAAATGAGACAAAATCTGCATGGCAAAAGGATCAGAAAGGTTTAATTCTCGGTGCGTGACAATAAACAGTAACTTAATGAGACGTGTATAACAAAACAAGTTAGAACCATATAACTTTAAGCTGTACATCTCAGTTTTGAGCTTTAGCACAGCTAGAACAAAGGAGAAGCCGCTGGCAGCTGATGGGCTAGGACAGAGGCCCATAGGGTGCCAGGTTGTAAGTTAGCTATAATGGAGGGGATCTTCGGGGGAGGAAGAGACCCCTCAGGAGAGTAGTGAAGTGGGTTACGTACACCACACTATTAAAGTATTTGTGAGTATGGGTATCAAGGCACCCATAAAATGTAGGGTAGGTGAATAGAGATTGTAATATAAAAAAATAAAACAAACCCGGCGCCTATCAAAGTGGTCCCAATGATAATTATACCTTATAATTAACATGGATCATTTTCAGTTAATATAGCAAAGTCTGTAGAGAATACAGTATAGAACATACAAACTAGTAAAAAAACAGCACCTAAAAATAAACGTTTGTAGTCCTACTTAAGAGGGGAGCACATTTAAGCAAAGTGCATCGCTTATCATGCGAGGTAATTAGTTGAACAAAGATACCCTCTGTTGGTTTTCAATCTCCTGCTGAGGTTCTTTGGCTTTTATAAGGCTACTTTCACACTAGCGTCGGGGTTCCGCTTGTGAGCTCCGTTTGAAGGCTCTCACAAGCGGCCCCGAATGCATCCGTACTGCCCCAATGCATTCTGAGTGGATGCGGATCCGCTCAGAATGCATCAGTCTGGCAGCGTTCAGCCTCCGCTCCGCTCAGCAAGCAGACACCCGAACGCTGCTTGCAGTGTTCGGGTGTCCGCCTGGCCGTGCGGAGGCAAACGGATCCGTCCAGACTTACAATGTAAGTCAATGGGGACGGATCCGTTTGAAGTTGACACAATATGGCTCAATTTTCAAACGGATCCGTCCCCCATTGACTTTCAATGTAAAGTCTGGACGGATCCGTCTGAACAACTTTCACACTCAGAATTTTTTCTAAACTATAATGCAGACGGATCCGTTCTGAACGGATCCCAATGTTTGCATTATAGGAGCGGATCCGTCTGTGCAGACAGCAGACGGACCCGCTCTGAACGCAAGTGTGAAAGTAGCCTAAGGAGTCTTTGGAGGGATTCTCTCAGATGCCTTCTGTTTTCTGGCTTGTATTGGTGTTGCCATTTGCCAAAAATCCCGCGTAGGGAGCTCAGGAAAAGTAGGATCTGCTTCATCTGGTAAAGTCCAAACTTTTATTTTGATGTAATTGAGTTCCAGCTTACGAAGTACTGGAGGCACATCTTCAGGAGATCGTATTGTGTAACTCTTGCTCTGGAAAGTAAAAAGCAGGCCAAATGGAAACAGGCAGCGATATTTTATATTTATATTTCTCAGTTCTCTGGTAATTGGCTGTAGAAGACTTCTGACATAAAGTGTTAGGCGTGAGATTTCTTGGAAGAAGGAAAGTTCTCTTCCCTCCTGTGATGATCCCTACTCCCAGGTCACGTCACGGGGGTGAATTATACTAGTGAGCACATCAATTTACCACATAAATTCCCACCCACCTATTCTAGATGACGGAATTATGCTAACTTACTCTCCTAGATTCTAACACCCCAATATTTTCTATCGCAATCGCTGCCACCACCTATACTATAAGGTAATAGGGGCCTATGCTCATATAGTCTATCAACCTAAAATTAACACTGTGACACAAGTTATCTATATGGAAACACTACCGATAACGTTATTCCCTTCGAAAGAGCAAGTTCTATAAGACCACAAGGAAGGGACTTATTAATGTTTAAATTTAATAAACGATAGTGCAGTGCAATACAAAAGAAGGTGTCAGATGAAAGATAAAAACAAAATATACATACAATAGCAATGCAGTGAACAGATAAAATAAAAGGGATAAAATACAGAATATTGGCTTACTGAGATGCAGCAGTTATATTCCGGCTGTGGGGACAGCTGAGGATACGGGCAGTCACTGCAAATGATGTGGATCCCCAAAATGGCTGACCCCTAACTGTTCCCTACCACCCATTTTTATCCCCCCTCTGCCGAGGGGTGGACTGTGATGGAACCTCCCTCCTTTCGGTCTGTCCTTTTGGGACGTCTGAGATTATTCAGGTTTTTGCCCCCACCTTCCCAAACGGCTGACCGATGTGGCAATATGAATCACAGCGATTCCTCGCCGTATGACAGGGACTGCGAGTACAGATAAGATCCCATAATCTGAGTCGCCCCGTCCCGGTCATACATACACCAAATATAATCGGGTTATGTTTTCTAGAAGGCCGGATTCTCCCCGAAGCCCATGTCAGGCTGAACACAATTACCAGGGTTCTGAGGATGTGGGTGTTATGAGGTCGGAGTTATGGCTTCTGACATTTCCTACTGATATTACCTACTTAATGGCTTATACACCTGCTGGAAAAACACATAGTGCAACAGCACTCTACAAACCAAATAAAGTACAAAAGTATATTACATTGCAAATGCTATGCTAATAACTTGCCGCACGCCAAGGCGATCTCTATAAGACGGGTCCTAACACTAAAGCTCACCTGTTGGGTGCCATGACAGCGACCATGAAATCCAGGAAGTGCAGGTCCCACATGCATGCTGGGCCCCATTTGGTTTATATCTGTATGGTGCCAAAATGGCCTTCATTGAATCCAGGGACTATAAATACCAGCATGCATGCTGAGCAGACTATGTACTCATGCTAATTAAAAATCAGCCTGTGAGGCAGAAGAGGGGCTAAAGGAGTGCACGACCATAGGAGTCAGCCACAACTCCTATATATAATACTACAAACACTAAGGGGGGGAGGGGTCAGCACATCCCAATGCGCAGGTGCACGTTGCTTGTGGCTGCAAATATATATCTGAAAAACACATAGTGCAACAGCACTCTACAAACCAAATAAAGTACAAAAGTATATTACATTGCAGATGCTATGCTATGCTAATAACTTTGAGATGCTTAGCAAATACATTTTGTGTTGTTGTTGTGTTTGTAGTATTATACACCTGCTGGGTTAGCAGTCACCATGTCTGGAGTTTGTTCTGCATTTTAAATGGCCCCTTCCAGGTCTTCATTAGTATGCCAATATGTATGCTTGTAAGTCACAGGCCAGTGCTAAATGAAGTTTCCTCTGAGAATGTGGAGTGTCTTCACCTTTTGCAGACAGGTTAGCATCTAGAGGCACAATCTGCATAAGTCCTTAATAGAGCAAAGACATTGACATACAATCAGCTATTGATAATGCAAGTTTAGGAAAATCTAAAATCTTATCTACCTATCTACCTCAGATTTTGTTACACCTCCCATTCTATTCTCTTTGCCATCCTTGCTTTTCTCAAAATGTCCTCTTTTGTCTTGAAGCTCTGTAGATAGCATAGAACATCTCTGGGGTAGTCTACTTGTATGTTTTTGGGCCTGTAGAGACCCGGTGGGCTCTTTCAATGTGCAGGTCTGTAGCTTCATCTTGTAAGATTTCATTGAAAAGCTGGGTCAGTACTGAGTGAATGTCTTTATCCTGCACAGATTCTGGAATACACTTAATTCTTATATTATTTCGTCTTCATCTATTTTCCAGATCATTCATTTGCATTTTAAGTTTGTAGATCTCCCTGTTTTGACTCAGTATGGTTTTTTTCCATGTGTTCAGAGTGGTTAGTAAGTAGGATTGTAGATTCCTCTATGTTGCATGTCTGTTTTTATTTCCAACAACTTATCCTTCATAGTTAATAAAAAGTCTTTAAATAGTCCTTTAATGCATTCCGTTGTAGGTAGTGCTTTTATGTAGTTTTTAACATTAGCAAGGCTGCTTGGACTTGACTCTTCTTCACTATCAGAACCCTAGATGATTTAAAAGCTGCGGCTTTAGAAGCTCCAGTGGGTTTCTTTGGGGTTTTGGGACCTCCGGCGGAGGAGTCTATTGTCTGCTTATTTTTACCCATGTTATTCGTGGATAGGCGCTGGGTATAAAATAGCTTCACTGATGTTACATTTAGATGTTAGATGTTAATAATGATCAGCATAACTGACTGTCAGAGTAGACCTGGGTAAATGTGAGATTTTATCACCGACAGCTACATTGCGTTTCTTTTGCAATTAGCGTGGTTTTACAGTCAGTGTCTCTCGTCAGCAAGCCGTTACATAGGTAATGTGATTTCAATGTATATATAAGATCGCGTCACCACAGAGCGGTAGTTTTATATATGTAATGTCTTAATCCAACTTTTGGTCTCTTTACAGGCGAGCGGAGGCCCCTCTAGGCTGAGAAAGTGTCCAAGCATTTGTGCCAAGGGATGTTCGCAGGTTGTGGGGTATAAATCGAGACCGCGGCTTCCGGTCTCAAACAAGGCCGCAAGACCGGGTTGAGATTTAACTATAGAGTGATTGCTTTATATTGTGTAAATCTGTCTAATTTCCTGATTTCAGGTGACCGGTGCAGGTATATAGATGAACTCACCGCTAGTAGATCTGTAAATTGAGGCCGCTGCTTCCCGCCACTATCCAGGCCGCGATTTCGGACTTGCTGCAAATCCAGTAAAAAGAATATGTATGGATCTGTTCCGGGTGATGCCCCAAGTCGAGTGGTGTGACTTGTTAAGCTGTTTGCCCGGGATTCGTCCAGTTATACCGTGTAAAAGCTCAGGAATGGAGAGAGCTCTTGCAGCGTGCGTCCTTCCTGTTGCGCGGTAGCTCCACCAATCAGAACCTATCCTACCTCTGGCATCAATCCTGGACTTATAAAACCATCAAAAACGATCTTTATAACATATGCAAATGAGGGCTCGCAAGTGCCCAGGGGCGGCGTTACCCTCGTAGGTGCCCTGCTAGCTCAGCCTTTTCATTGCTTCTCCCCGCCCCTTCTTACCCTCCGCCCACCCATCCTTTCCCTCTGATCGCCTATCTACCAACTTGTTATTCCGCTGAGATCCCGGGCCTGCGCACTCATTCCTTTGGCCGGCGCATGCGCACTGTGATGCCCATTCCTTGTACGGCATCACAGTAATTATTGCGCATGCGCCGATGGACCGCCTCCTTTGTTGTGTTTTCGCGTCGTCAGCCGGCGCATGCGCAATAGTTACTGTGATGCCATACAAGGTATGGGCATCGCAGTGCGCATGCGCCAGCCAAGGGAATGAGTGCGCAGACGCGGGATCTCGGCGGAATAACAAGTTAGTTGATAGGCGGTCAGAGGAAAAGGATGGGCGGGCGGGGGGAAGCAATGAAAAGGCTGAGCTAGCAGGGCACCTACAAGGGTAACGCCGCCCCTGGGCACTTGCGAGCCCTCATTTGCATATGTTATAAAGATCGTTTTTGATGGTTTTATAAGTCCAGGATTGATGCCAGAGGTAACGTTTTTATTAACTGTAAGCATGCTAGGGAGCTATGGGAAGGGTTAAAAAAGTGAAATGCTGATGACAGACTCCCTTTAAAGGGGTTTTCCCTTGCTTGATGTAAAACATAAAAATCGGACACCTTATAATACATGACAATCTCTTTCTAACAAAGCTAGAACCAGCCCTGTACCTCACATGGATCCAGAGATCTGCCCATTCATTGCTTCAATTGTCTGCAAGATTCTTTTCAGGCTATGGGGGTGTGTCCTTTCTCAGAGGGTGTGTTGTTTATGATGCAGCTCTCTCCCTGTAACTGACACAGCTTCTAACAGTAGATACGGCTGGTGGCAGCTGAAGGATGGAAAAGAATATGTGCGGCCACCTCAGTAGGTAGACGTTCCGATTACTATACAAGTTGAACACCAGATGGCACTAAAATATATAGTTTTAATGCTGAATTATATTAAAATAACATGTAATGGTGGCACAACCCCTTTAGCTATTGGCCACTGCTTTGTCCCTCCTCTGCATTCCCTCTTTTTTGCCACACAACTCAGGTCTTCTCTTATTTCGACTATTAATGCTATATTTTTTAAGTTCTTGACATGTTCATGAGATCTGTGCAATATGCGCACCTGTGAGATCCTTGAGGGCATATGGCATGACAAAACTCAGTCCCTATGGTAGTATTGAACATATAGCACTCCTCGTGCCTCCTTGGAGGAAAAAAATAAATAAAATGGCTTTATAATCCTTTCATGACTGCTATAACAATATTTCTCAATGGTTTTGAGCGATGACATTTCAGAGTATAAGGCCTCTTGCACACGACCGTATGGCTTTTTCAGTGTTTTGCGGTCCGTTTTTCACGGATCCGTTGTTCCGTTTTTTGTTTCTGTTCTGTTTTTCCGTATGGCATATACAGTATACAGTAATTACATAGAAAAAATTGGGCTGGGCATAACATTTTAAATAGATGGTTCCGCAAAAAACGGAACGGATACGGAAGACATACAGATGCATTTCCGTATGTGTTCTATTTTTTTTGCGGACCCATTGACTTGAATGGAGCCACGGAACGTGATTTGCGGGCAATAATAGGACATGTTCTATCTTTCAACGGAATGGAAAAACGGAAATACAGAAACGGAATGCATACAGAGTACATTCCGTTTTTTTTTGCGGAACAATTGAAATGAATGGTTCCGTATACAGAACGCAAAAAACGGCCAGTAAACAGGCAAAAAAAACGGTCGTGTGCAGGAGGCCTAAGGGTATGGTGAAATGCATTTGTGAAAAAATCATAAGAAATACAGGACCAAATTCCATCCCTCTAACCCTGAGGGTTCTGGAATCTATTGTGTTACACTGACAGCATTATGTCAGTATAATTCAGAGGAGCGGAGGCCAGAACGGGACCTCTTACTGACACACGAAGCGAGTTCCTTGCATACAACTCGCTGGTGTGTGTCTGGGATTAGAGTCTTCAAAGTTGGCCCCTGTGGCGAAACCATCCTCGCCACTGGGTGCTGGAGAAGCCTGATTGCCAGCCTCTTGCCCCCGGATTATGGACCCTCTCATCAGCCCATGCTAAACTTAAACCCCATGGCGATTTGACTATGTTTGTGGCCTCTGAGCGCTGTTTGGATATATTGAGCGATCAGATCCAAGCCATCTGGGGATATGTTAAATGTCTATGTTTACTGTAATGGTTGGGACATTGTATATTTGAGTAGTGATTTCTGTCCTATTGTCTCCACGTGTGTATTGGCGATTTCCCTTTGTCCTGAGAGATAATTGAATTACTCATCGGTTGTCTCCAGGACAGAAGACATTGTGTAACAGTGTATTCTCCTGCCTGTGATAATTACATCAACCAGTTGTGTAAGGTAATTGTATCACAGGCAGAGGGGAGGATTTTGTGTGGGAGTGTTTTACTGTATTGTACGTGTTTATTGGTTGTTTTTACAAAATCCTGTGGGTGGTACTAGTGTGTAACAATGTTATATAAGAACAATAAACACACAGCTCTGGCTGTCCACTGCTTTACCCTCAACACGGAGCTTGGTCTCGTTCTTCGGGGGATTCACTGTATGCTTTTAGAGACTGATTGCTAGGAGTGTAAGCCGTTTGAGTACGTTTCCTATTCGTCTGATAGCAGTTAGTCGTGAGGTTCAGTTCGGGAGTTTGGAGCATTCCCTTGTATGCCGTTACAGCCCCTTTTTCTTTGATGAGAGCTTTGCACGCTTTTGGCATTCTCTCAGTCAGCTTCATGAGGTAGTCACCTAGAATGCTTTTCCAACAGTCTTGAAGGAGATACCAGAGGTGCTGAGCACTTGTTGTCTGCATTTCCTTCATTATGTGGTCTGACTCATCCTAAACAATCTGAATTGTGGAGGCCATGTCATCTGACCCAGGACTACATCACTTCCGCTCTTGGTCAAATATCCCGTACATAGCCGAGAGGTGTGCTCGGGATCATTGTCTTGTTGAAAAACAAATGATGGTACCACTAGGTGCAAACCATTCTGTTGCTGCAGAATGCTGTGGTAGCCATGCTGGTTAAGTGTGCCTTGAATTTTAAATAAATCGCCAACAGTGTTACCTGCAAAGAACTCCCACGCCATCACACCTCCTCCTCCATGTTTCATAGTGAGAATCACACATGCTAAAAAACATTTTCCTACCTTTTAATGTGACTCAAAATGCGAACCAAAAATCTAAAATTATGACTCAAGTACACATTTCCATTGGTCTAATGTCCATTCCATGTGCTGCTTTGCCCACGCATTCCTCCTCTTCTTCTTGTTCCTCAGTGGTGACCTCTTTGCAGCAATTCATTCATAAATGCCTGATTCTAGCAGTCTCCTCTGAACAGTTGATGTTGAGATGTGTCTCAACTTGAGTGGTTCTTGCCATATTATAGATTAGAAAAGCAAGTAGAATAGGGCAAAACACTGTAAGGAACTGTGTACTAGTCATATCTGTGCACATCACAGCTTATGGTCTCAGACACATTATGAAGGCAAGAAATTCAACAAATTAACTCTTGACAAGGCATATATGTTAACTGAGAACCCTTTCAGGTGACTACTTCATGAAGCTGATTGAGAGAATGTCAATAGTGTGAACAGCTGTCATCAAAGTAAAAGGGGGAGACTTTATTAAGAATCTAAAATATAAAACATTCTGGTTAACATTTTTATGTTTAGTTCCATATGTCTTCTTTCATCATTTTCATGTCTTCAGTATGAATCTACAATTTTTAAAGGCCAATTTCACCAGATATTTCAATGGAAAATCATAATTCACAATGAAATCTGCAATAAATGTGCACAAAAGAAAAATGCACCAAAATCCTCATTCACCGAATGCAATTTTTTGTGCACATTTTTCCTCCACATGTGAAGACCCTTAGAATGATATGGGAGACTGAAACATTCAATGTAGACACAGTCACCCATGTAACCTCTCACTGGATTACCATATCTGCATCTATGAATTCCAACCTGCTGTCTCTTTAAATAAAATCGTCTTATTAAGCAAGGAAGAAAAGTGAAAAAAAAGGGGTCAACTTAAATGATCGTTTTAAATGGTGTGGTATGCAGAGTATTATTCTAACTTGGAATGTGAATAATAAAACATTCTTTGACTAATTTCCTTAAAAAAAACATAATGCCTACTTTGTGCTGGACATTTTTAGGTCATGTACACATGAGTGTGCAAGCTTTGTGAATGTACACAATAGATTCTCAGCCAATAAAACACAAGAAATTCTAGTCCAGCAAAGGAACTGTTGTCTGCATGTCAAGCCTGAGTCAATAGTTTAGAAACCTGATCCAACTGATAAAGTTTCAGTCATGTCTTGTAACCATGCGTGGATTTCAGTTGTGCTAACACGAATGAATGTCTGGCTGCTTTTGTTACCAACTTATAAAATAAATTGATCTAGAAAAAGTTGAAAGAAGAGTCCAAAAATTTTGAAATGTGGAAGTGGAAAAAGTCCTCCACCTGCGTCCAGAAATTCCAGTATCTTCTCCTTCACTGCAACAGTTGACTGATAAAGCATATGTAAATATCATAGCTGACAGGTCCCATTTAGGCATATTAGTCTACTTAATCCCCACAATATTTGTTCTCCACACCCTGGAATATGGAACTTGCAGGTCAACTCAGAGCATATATATTTCCTTGTAGCAAGGTCAAACTGCAGTTCACTTGCCTGCATCATAATCTAAAGGTGCCCATACACTCTAAACAACTGTTTGTCAAATGCTGGCTTGGCTGACAGCTACAGTATCTCTCCTGACTTCTCCATACACATACACAATCATCTCGGCCAAGCGTCTATGGGCCAGATTTATCATTCCTCTGACAGCTCACTCCACTTTCACATATGGCTAAAGTCAGTTTTAGCCAAGTCAGATTTATGATCGGCCCTTTAAGACTGTAATAAATGTGGTTTGACGGTAGCAGTTTATCCGTCAATAAGCAGCTTTACAAAAGTCGCACATCTTTACGAAAAAAGTCGCACGTTTTTATGAAAAAGTCACATGTTCTATTAAAAAGTCTCATAAGATAAGCATGGTCCTCACTGGAGTGAAATTGAGACTTTTTTTACGACTTTTTTAATAGTCCCAATAGTAAATCTGTCTAGAGATTCATTTACATAAGAAAACACGCCCACTTTCAGAAAACTGGCGAGCATAGTGCAGAGCAGAAAAAAGTCGCAAATTTGTGCACAGTTTTAGCGTTTGGGACTTTTTCACTCCATTATTCTGACCTGAGCTAATGATAAATCTGGCCCTATGTGTTTTTAAAGGGGAAAGAGGAAAAAGCTACAGGAAGACACTCCTGGAGAAAGCTTACTTCCTGGAAGAACAAAAGGATTGGACAAGTTTGAATGACAATAGTTTAATGTGTAGGGGGGCCTTAAAGGGTGCCTGTCCTATTACCTGCATGGGGCTTGCAAGCACCCATGCACATGCTGCAGCAACAATCCCATTAAGATGCATAAAACAGATTGAGTGTCACTTACTAACATTTTTATGTCGTTTCCGGCATAAACAAAGTCGCAAGATTCCATTTTGCAACTTTTTAAATGCCAGTGCAAGTTGCAACAATATTTTATCACACGTGGCGTTCTCACCACTTCGAGTGGTGGGGGCTGGGCGAGTGGAGGGACAACACCCCCAACAAAATTTACTAACATTTACGCTTGGAAACTACCGGAGGGAAACAAAGACCAGCGAAAAAAGCCAGTCTTTGTAAATTACCTCCTTGAGTTGGTAAAATTTCTTATGCATGTGAATATACCTTTAGCATACCAAATGCACTCTGCCCCATACAGAGCTTTTACATCAGGCAGCATATTCTCCCCTAGAAGCAATGCACAATTGGTTTGGTGAGTGTTGTGGAGACTAAAGATTTACTCAATTTCTGTTGTTAATTTCTTTCTGTAGATAATATTCAGACAGCTTTGCTGAATACAGGACTCCTGTAATTGCAGAAAGCCTCCAGTGCAAAATAAAGATTGACTCATTCACCTCAATAGGAGGTCAAATGTTTGCTAGTAGCATCCTAAAATATACATGAAATGAACAAGGAGGACGTAAATCCCATACGCAGCCATTCCTACACTCAGCTGAGAAGTGGACACAGTTGTATCCAGCCCGAGCTAAACACATCAGCAAATCTCTCTGCTAGATTGCTGCAAAGTTTTATTCTGAAACTTAATAGACTACATGCTGCAAAACTATGAGTGGAAAAGCAGATCACTTAAAGGGGTTGTCTCACCTGAGACACTGGGGGCATACTGCCACACCTATCTTTAGAACAGAGCCCGCAAAGTGAAAGAGGGCGCTCCTTGCATGGGAGCGCCAAAAATAGGCAAGCGGTGCGCCCGGTTATATTCAGCAGTCCCATTGAGATGAATGGGTCAGTGTAGTGCACCGCGCAATTGCAGCCATTGCTCCATTCACTTCTATGGGGACGAGGGAAATAGCTGAGCCAGTGCTTTGCTATTTTTGGCGCTCCCATAGCAATGAATAGATGGAGGCCAGGCCTGCAAGATGTGCCCTCCTTCACTTTGCGGGCTCCGTTCTAAAGATAGGTGAGGGTCCCAGAGGGGCTGCCACATGTGCAATTTTTATGCAGTTTTTGAAGTCAGTATCAGGTGTGGATCATAAAAGGAAAGAAACTATTAAGGACAGATATGACCTCTTTGTTTAAATCCATTCCTGGTTTTCGCTTCAAAAAAACCTGAATGTGTGGCCGTATCCTGAGTCACAGCTGTAAATATGTGCTAAACAAACTACCGGTCAGTAAGAGAAGGGAACAGTCTTACTAGTTCTGCTGTGCGGGGTCACTATGATGTAGGTTTCTAGACCAAGTGGAAACTGTTGCAGTAGTGTGCCCTGCAAAATGACTAATCCTGCTTATAAGGCCTCATGCACACGACCGTTGTTCTGGTCAGCATCCGAGCCGCAGTTTTTGCGGCTCGGGTGCGGACCCATTCACTTCAATGGGGCCAAGAAAGATGTGGACAGCACTCCGTGTGCTGTCTGCATCCGTTGCTCCGTTCCATGGCCCTACAAAAAAAAATATAGCATGTCCTATTCTTGTCCGTTTTGCGGACAAGAATAGGCATTTCTACAATGGGCCGTCTATTCCGTTCCGCAAATTGGGGAAGGCACACGGACGGCTTCCGTGTTTTGCGGACCGCAAAACTTAACGGTTGTGTGCATGAAGCCTAAGTGGGATACACAGGACTACCACCCCAGAGTATAACCCTGAAAAAAAGCCCTTGTTGCATCCTACTTTATGCATTTTGTCTGGCTTACTAGCATAGCTTCATCAGGAGAAACATAAAACTGGTTGTATAAAAAACTTACGATGTAATAGGCTGCAGGAGAGAGGACATATGGTGCAATCTAATGTGACGTTAGTAAAGATAAATTGGTTGAGTAAAAAAAAATTGTTCTTTGTATTAGTTGCAAATTCATAGAAAACGAACACCCACCGCGGGGCAGCCGCAGCGGATCACCGACCCATTCACTTCAATGGGTCCGCAAATTTGGAGATGCGGAATGGTGTGGAACGGAACCCTACGGAAGCACTACAGAGTGCTTCCGTGCGGTTTCGTCCTGAACTTCCGTTCCACAAAAGGATAGAACATGTCCTATCTTTTTGCAGAAAGGCCGGATTGCGGACCCATTAAAGTGAATGGGTCGGTGATTCGCTGCGGCTGCCCCACGGTGGGTGTTCGTGCATTGCGGCCCGCAGCACAGCCACGGGGTGCACACGTTCATGTGCAAGAGGCCTAAGACTAATGGCGTACACATGCCACCTACACACCTCTCACACATGGCACATGCATGCCACTTATACATCAGACATACTCTGCAAATATACTATCATACACAATTGTATTAACATGTCTGCCAAACCCATTTACTGGGAAACAAGAGGAGAAGATTATTACAGCCCTCACACTGCCCGTCACTGTGGGCCCCCTACCTCCAGGCCCCTGTGCAACTGATCTGGCTGCACAGGCACCTTGTCCCGGGAGTCAGGTTTTATATACCAGATTACTCCTTTATACACAGGTTTGAGGCCTAATGCATAACTCGTCTTGTAAAATTAGGGCTGATAATAAGTCATTAATTCCTCCCCTACTGTTCCTAATTCTATTCCATGTAAATTTCGGGCCATAGGACTATCTAATCAATCTATCTACAGTATCTATCTAATCATAAATGAATGATGTAATAAAGGGCCAAGACACAGGGACAAGTTGAACATTTTAATTTACCATTTCATCTTATCAGTTCAGTTTTTTCCAGTGTTTTGTACATCAATAAATATACATGTAAAAAAATCCAGTGTCTAGTATCTGTCATAAAAATAATTTTAAAAATTAAAAAACACTTTGCCAATATGTAACACTTATTTGCCTTTCCAAATATTGAGCAGGGTCACAATGTACATTCTATAATCTGTCTTTGCAATAGACCTGTGTACGTAAATACTGCAAAAGTGCACTGATGTAGACAGAAACAGTGGAAAGTAATCCCAAAGGAACATCATGGGCTTTAAGACAGGCAACAATGCTGTGAGAGAACGTATACTGTACATGGAAGGACAAACCGTAAATTAGTGACTTGCTGTAAGGCACTTCACCTGTGTTTTGTCCTACTAATCAGTGCAAACATCACATGGCACTTGGCCATGCCGGGGGAAATGTTGCTACTGAGCGCCTTGAGGAAATCTGCTGAATCGTATTATAGATGAAACACCTAGACCTCCAGTGGTTCTGCTGAAACTAATTACCATAGAATCCCTTAGGCTGGGTTCACACTGGCGTTGCGGGTGACATGCGGGAACAGATGCGGGTGTGTTGCAGGAAAATGCACGATTTTTCCCCGCGAGTGCAAAACGTTTTAATGCGTTTTGCACACGAGTGAGAAAAATCAGCATGTTTGGTACCAAGACCCGAACCCGGACTTCTTCACAGAAGTTTGGCTTTGGGTTAGGTGTTCTGTAGATTTTATTATTTTCCCTTATAACCATGTTATAAGGGAAAATAATAAAGATCGGGTCCCCATCCCGATCATCTCCTAGCAACCATGCGTGAAAATTGCACCGCATCCGCACTTGCTTGCGGATGCTTGCGATTTTCACGCAGCCCCATTCACTTCAATGGAGCCTGCGTTGCGTGAAGAACACACAATATAGAGCATGCTGCGATTTTCACGCAACACACAAGTAATGCGTGAAAATCACCGCTCATGTCCACAGCCCCATAGAAATGAATGGGTCCGGATTATGTGCGGGTGCAATGCGTTCGACTCACGCATTGCACCCGCGTGGAAATCTCGCCCCTGTGAAAGAGGCCTTAGTGATGTAAGGGCTTATGCACCTGGCTGTTGCTGTTTTTGCAGTCTGCAAATTGCGGACCCACAAAAAACTGCTACTAGCCATTTGAGTTCCATATTTTGCGGAACGGAAAGGAACGTCCTGCCCTTTATAGAACTGTACTATCCTTGTCTGTAAAATTGACAAAAATAGGACACTTTCTATTTTTTTGCGGGGCCGCAGAGTGGACAAATGGATGCATGTTTTGCGGCCCCAATGAAGTGAATAGGTCCGCATGTGGATCAGATGCGGACCAAAAATATGTTCGTGTGTACAAGCCCTAAGTCTGGTTGAGTAGAACCACAGCAGCTCAGGTTATTGTGGCTGTGATACACTGATAGTACCACAGTGGAGTGTATCCACCATTCTATATATGCTATGGGGTCAAATGGTACTATTCACACCATTACACAAAGCTATTTATCTGCTCACATACCACATGGTAAGGTTTTATTCACACAGTTAAGCCTCATTCACACGTCAGTGATTTCCATCAGTGATTTGTGAGCCAAAACCAGGACTGGAGCCTCCGCAGAGATAAGGTATAATGGAGAGATCTGTACCTGTTCTGTGTTTAGAGACGCACTTGTTTTTGGCTCAAAATCACTGATGGAAATCACTGACCGAACACTTCAGTGTTTGGTCAGTGATTTCCATCAGTGATTGGGAGCCAAACACAGGAGTGGATCCTCCACCAAGTTAATGTATAATGAAAGTATTTGCACCTATTCTGAGTTTTTGACCTTTACCTGGTTTTGGCTTACAATCACTGGTGGAAATCACTGACGTATGAATAAGGCCTAAGGAACACATATTTTAAAGAGGGTTCCCAGGACTTAACAATAGGGCTGCACACTCTGCATTAAGGCCATCCCCAAACAGAAATCTTACATTTAGCAGGTTCATTCAGCAAGTTTCTGTCTATGTAACGCATTCATTTTTAGGTTTATTGATCACAGCAGTCCCTATGATTTACAGTTTGGCTACGTTTTAACAGGGTGCATATTAGAAACTTTCAGCACAACTTCCCAGACAACTTCTTTAATGAGGTTGTCCCATGACAACAACTTATACCCTATCCATAGGATACTGGATAAGGAGGGTCAGGGGTCCGATTGCTTGGCCCCCATGATCACTAGAATGAGTGCTCATGTTCCCACGTTTGAATGGAGCAGCAGACACAATTCACTCCATTCAACTTTTATGGGCTTCCGGAGCGGAGCGTTTGTACTCGGCTTCCAACAGCCCCATACAGCTGAATGAAGCAGCATCATGCATGTGTGTCCACTGATCCGTTCAGACGGTGGAACACAGGTCCGACTGCTTGGCCCCCACTGATCACTAGAACGGGCCATTCTACTGATCAGTGGGGGCCAAGCAGTCAGACCTCTGTCAATCAGACACTTATTCTGTATCCTGTGCATAAGGAATAAGTTGTAATGGGACAACCCCTTTTAGCTAGCCTGAGTGCAGGAGATCTTTATGTAGGACAAGATGGCTACCTTGTATACGTGTAGATTTCAATGACAGAAAATGCAAATAGAAACGTTACATTGCTCTTTCCAAAATGTAAAACATTCAATAAAACTAAAAAATACACATTTAATTAATGGACATTGCATTGTTAGTCATGTAAAAATGTTCTCAGAAAGGAAAAAGAAGCATCCAGGACGTGTGGGACAGTAGTGTGGACAACACATTCTTGCAATACAGTCTACCAAGTATTCTAATAGGTAGGACGGACAACACAGGTTTTGTGGCATTTTTTTTATGGTGGACCACATAGTCCAGCTGTACAAGGGCATGGAAGGAAGCTCTGAAAAGGCTTATAGCTGGATAAATATTTGTAGAAGGCCTCAAATCCCAACCAAGAAGGCAATCACTGTGAACTGATTAGAATGACAAAGATAACAATTACTTGGCAGCACAATTAAAAGATTTTTTTGTCTTGACTTAGGGCACAGGTTTGTAAAATAATCACTATTAAAAATGTCACTTTAAAATAAAAAAAATGATGAATTTTCAGAAAAATAAAATGTTAAAATTCAAGTAAGAATGTGCAATCTTTATATAAAAATATCTGTCATCAGCAGGTCTGGGAGTATCAAAGAAACAAACTAGTTCTAGTGTAAAATTTACAAAAAGAGCTTTTCTTTAAGTCTTCATACAAAATATATATAAAAAAAATATCTACAGTTGGTGTTACAGATTTGTACATCGGGTGAGAATATAAGACACATTATAATGTGATAAAATGAATGAAGGGCACTTGGTGTCATATTCCGCTGCATATTGTTCAGTAGGCTGGAAGGTCACATTGTGACAGAAGACAAGCAAATCAGCGCTGATGGGGCCCCCGAGGAAAGGGCCGTCTGTAGAATGCCGATTTCAACACAGTAGTCCCATTGTATGTACATTAATTCAAGAGTCATTAGCTCAGACTTCACCACAAAGCAGTCTCCTCGGCAATGTATGGCTCTGGGGATCCGCCAGTCTCTACTGTCATGTCCTTTTCATTCACGGCAATAGGGCCTTGCTTACTGTCACACATTTGGCACTGGGTGCTGATAGCACAGCCTTCCGATATATATGTATAAGGAAGCAGTCACAAGTCTGCCGTATTAGGTAATTGCATTAGCAACAATATATCCTCGACCATGACACTTGTGCTTTTCTGGATTATCCCAGGTGTTTGAGGGCATCACAAGCTTGTGGCAAGGTTTCCCGATCACTATCAGCCTTCACAGTTTCCTGATGATTCAAATTGAAGTTTCATTACTGCCGCTGTTCATGAAAGAAGGGATCATGCAGGGTTAGGGTTAGAGTAGAACTTCATAGGTATATGATGTTAGTTTGTTGGTTATGCATATGTCCAAGGAAGGAAAGTATTCACAGAGCAAGCATGCAAATATAAACCCTGCCACCAGCTGGCCATGTTCAGAACCCACAGAAAAAGTCAGCGTTACTAGAAACGCGGCGGAGATCTATTTACCAAATTTATTTCTTTCGAAAACTTTTGCCATATGTTAAAATCTGACTTTCTGCTCCGGGGAAATCAGATTGCTTGTTACCCTATAAAATAATAGGACAACTTGTCTTTATCAGTTTGCCCGTACTCTGCCAGGGATCAGGACAAGTAAGCAATCCCATGAACCTAAACCATTTACTTATATTTGATTTCCCGCTCCTCATATTTGGTGTAGTCTGCCTTTTATGCATGCATATCTTCTATACTTACTCAGAATCTGACGTTTCACCGTTCGTAGGAGCCACCTGCACGCTCATTGCTATGCCATTGAGCTGTTCTCGAGAATGGTCTCTCCGTGAATTTTTGAGGGTTATCGCATTGTCTGTTACTGGACGGACACCATCATTTGAACATACAGAAGAAGTCCTTGATGAGATTGTGCTTTGATTATAGTCTGCCAGCTTCTCACACAGGCGATTTTTCATGTTCTTGTCAGTCAAAGGTGGCGGGTAAGTGACTTTCTTTTTCAGAATTCCTATTAAAGGCAATGTAAACGTCAACTATATATATATTTTATATTATGATGTGACTTAGACCAAGATCTGGCTTGCGTGACGTTTATTGGTGGGACATTTTACTGCAATGGTCACAATAAGCAACGCTTAAGGGAATTCATGAAACTCCTAGGTGCACGTTGATGAGGACTGGCTGCTGTTTCCAACATTAAGCAGTTTTCTTTTTGAACCAGAGTATGTCTAGCTAATATTACTGTAAATGAAAACTATGGAGGGCTTCATCATGCCCTGTACTCCACAAGCCTAACTTTAAAAACTCACAAACAAAGAATTTAAGACTTTTTGAGATTATCTACAAAAAACATTTAGCCTTTTTACACCACTCACTCCAGTTCTGAAAAGTAGGCAGTAAAGTGGATGTGGTTAGCCTGTCGAGCTGATTAAGGACAGATTCACCAGCTGCCACTTGCTGAAAAAGTCACAAAAATTGTCGCAAATCTTACCCCAGTAAAGAGGTGGTGTAAAAAGCAGCGTAACATATCAGGACCAAAGTGTTCAAGATGCACCAAATTCATCAAACATTGTATGACATTTGAAAAATTTGGCGCAAATTACAGCAATGCAGATTCCTGCAAAACTCACTTTAAAAATTCCCCTTATGTGCTGTGGTCAATGGAGTTCTCTATCGCTATAAGACAGCCAGAACATGACTGCATGGTTACTTTCTCTTTTATGTTTCTACTGTATGGACAGCTATGTGTCCCTGGGCTAGCACTATAACATGCCACTGACGGTACAAATCCTCCAGAGTAAGATTTGAAAGGGACACAGTGGGTGACACAGGAAGAATAAGTCATGTGTGGCTTTTGTTCTCTTGAGTAAACTTGACTCATTAGGTAAATATAATGGGCTGGACGGCTATGACGAGGACACACACATCATTGTAATGCATGAAAGTTCCCTTGTTATTGGGAATATTAACTGAGAAAGAATTCTTCCTATGTGTTAAGTCCTTAGAGGATGGTGCTCTCATCTCATCCAGAGAGCTAAAATGTAATAAACATTTAAAGGGCATCTGCTAGCAGAATCAACCCTATTAAACCAGGCATACTTGGGAGTGTGGCCAGCACTGGAAAGCTGATGTGCACTGAGTGGCTTGGGCCAGCCCCTCGGTGCACTGAAGCCCTCATTTGCATACAGAATAAAAAGTTTTTTCCCCCACAATATCACAACCGATTTGTACAACACGTGAATCATTTTAATCAACAGGAACCGTACTAGGCAGCATGCCTGGTCTAATTGTGTTGATCCTGCTGACAGCTTCTCTTTAACGTTTTTATCATGATAATTCATTTGTCATTCTAAGAGGAAATCAATCTATATTTATGAACTATGGGGAAGATTTATCAAACTGGTGTAAAGTAGAACTGGCTTAGTTGCCCATAGCAACCAATCAGATTCCACCTTTCACCTCCTTTGGGAAATGAAAGGTGGAATCTGATTGGTTGCTCTGGGCAACTAAGCCAGTTCTACTTTACACCAGTTTCATAAATGTCCCCCTATGTTCTCTGAGATGCTGTGAAAAGCTGCACATGACATTTAAAACTATACCTGGAAACAACTTCAGGAGCCTAATAGGATGGAAGGCAGTACGTGACTTAAAGGGGGTTATAGTTCTGCAACACATTAGGCTTTCTGCCGGTAAAGGGGATGTCATTCATTTTACTTTCTATATTAAATGTCAATCAGTAATAAACTTTATATACACGTTTTGTCTGTATCATTAGACCCCATTCACTCCACAAGATGGCCCTTCCTCTGTCATTTCCATTGCTCCACTCTTCTGTCTTCCGGTCCCGGGAGTTTCAGATCACGTCACAGCTAATGATTTGCATGGGCATTCAGTAGGTAGTGCGAGAATCCTTCCCCCAGTACTGGCAAATGTATTCTATGCAGATAGTCCATAGCTAGGACTTGGGGGAAGGATACTGAAACGGTCTACTCAAAGCCCATGTAAATCAGTAAGGTGGCAAAGTGATGGCATGCCCTGAA
This sequence comes from Bufo bufo, assembly GCF_905171765.1. Taxonomy (NCBI): domain Eukaryota; kingdom Metazoa; phylum Chordata; class Amphibia; order Anura; family Bufonidae; genus Bufo; species Bufo bufo. The sequence goes on along the minus strand of NC_053389.1, from coordinate 545,895,193 downwards.
CTTCTCCAGACCAAAAGACAAAAGAGCAGAGCAATGGACATCAGCAGAAGGACAGTCTTGTAAAGTGGATGGGGTTCCGTGACCAGAATAGAGATCTAGTGACACAGACAACCCAGATGTATACAGTATATTACAAACTGAAAGCTATATACAAAGTAAAATGAATGACCCATGCACTACTTCTAGCCTCTCCAGCCTAAAACGGACCATAACAGAATTGTCTGCATCCTCAAGTGAATGAGACGAGCTGTGATACCAAGCACAGCTGCCTGTATGAACGAGCCGGTGTGCCTGTGTAAACAAAGAGGAGGATACACCACCGATATTCTATTAAAAAAGCATCTTGATCATGTATGGATCAGCTTTACCTTTCCTGAGCTCTGACTGCTGGTTTTTATGATTGCTGATAAGTTTGCCATCCTTGTTCTGAGCTTCGTTCTCCTTGTCATGAGGGGCATCTCCGCAGTGATTGACCTTGTTTTCATTGTGTAGCTCTACATTTACTTTGGTCTCCACTTTCAACTTGCATTTGCCTTCATGGTCTTCACTGTCACTGGCAGTCACACAGTCAGCAGGCCAGTAGGGTTTCACATGATTCGGTACTGAATCCACTGTGCAAAGAAGCAAGATAGGAATGTGTCAGCTAAAAATATGAAGATGGTCATGTATCATAGCAGGAAGAAAGGAGTAAACTGGACCTGCTGTCCACACCAGCCATGTGGATGGAAGATGACATAGGCGATACGACTGCACAATTCCTATCTATGTTTAAGTTTTGTTTTGTATTTTATATGGAAAGACTAGTTATAAGAATCAGGTCAAATTGTTTTCAGTTTCTGAAAAAGTGTGAACTGGTATATTAGGCTCTTGAGTCCTAATTT